>NC_137803.1:39536280-39673780 GCF_963383645.1 Muscardinus avellanarius | reverse complement strand
TTATTTACAGTTTCTCTGATTATGACTGAAGCAATCACCTCCAAACCTGATGCTATATTCTAGATCTGATTAACTAAACCTCTGGCCAGAGAGAAAGCCTTATATTTATCCCTAGCAAAATGCCTTAATCAGAGTACTTAAATATTTAAATAATCAAAGTACTTAAATATAAATCAAAGTACTTAAATCAGAGTAATTAAATATTAAATAATCAAAGTACTTAAATATTTACAAAAATAAATTAATTCAGGGGAGCCGGGCGTGGTGGCACACGCTTGTAATTCCAGCATTTGGGAGGCTGAGACAGGAGAATTGTGGTTCACAGACAGCCTCAGCTACTTAGTGAGGCCCTGTTTCAAAATAAAAAATAAAAAATAGGGTTAGGGGTGTAGTTTGGAGGTAGTTTGCCTCTGGGTTCCATCCCTAGTCTGAAAAAAAAAAAAAAAAGAATTCAGGGTATTTGTAAAGTTTACTTTCCTTTTTAATTGACAAAAATAACTTAAATCTTGCTGTTGTACTTCTCATTGAGCAGTGACTCTAGAACTTATAGCTAAACAAATTCCTTAAGAACCTAGAGTCCGCCATGCTGCACGCTGGTTTCTGCTGTCACGGAGCTTGTCAGTCACAGGAGGGGGCTTGACACAAGTAAGGATCATACAGCTCTCCGCAATCTTTGATACATCGCATAGAAGAAACACATAGGGCACTATCAGCATATCATAACACGATCTAAATAATCTTCAGCACAGGCTCCTGAAATATGGGACAATTCACCAAAACCTGAAGATGAGCAGGGATTCGCTGGGGAAGGGTGGGAGACAGAAAAAAGAAAAGTACATGGGAGGGCCCAGAAGCAGGAAGGGGCCAGCACCATGCTGGAATTAAAATATAAGGTGGTTGGGGCCTAGTAGGTCAGAGAGAAGGGGGCTAGAAATGAGGCTGGAGCAGAGGCATCCAGACGATGCAACCTGTTTCAAGTGGCAGGCTTTGTCCACAGAGCAATGGGAAGCCACTGAAGGACTTTAAGTAGCGGCACACAATCTCATCATCGTTTGTTTCATTTAAACAAATCATTGTCTGCTCTGTAAAAATTGAATTGAGAGAGGAGGAGAACAATGTGGTCAGCCAGTTAGGAGGTAACTGATGTCACTTAGGTAGGAGATTATTAGAGACTTGGACAAGAATGATAGCTAGAAAGATGAACAGAAATGGAAAGATCATGGACATCTAACAACTTGGTTAGAAATGGGATGAAACAAATAATCTTTGGTTTCTAGTATGAGGAACAGTCTTTACTGGTAGAAAGTTTGAAGTAGAACTATTATAGGAGTCTAACTGAATATATCAAGTACGATATCTAATCCTAATTGGAAGGTAGAGATTTCAGACTGACATATATGGCAAGTGACCTCAACCTCTGCTCCACAGAATCTCCCAGGGGTGTAACTTGGACCTCTTAAGAAAATTGCTAAGTAGAATGCCCTGTTATGGGCCTGAAGCACTTCCATCACTCACCATATAAAGAATAGTTTTCTTTTCTCAAGAGAATCAACTGAGATTAAAACTATTATGTAAGTACTACTAAGATCTGGGTGCCCTTGACGAAAAATAAACAACATATTCTAAACAAGGAAGAGAACATGAAATATTCATAAGACTTCTGTAGGAAGATTGTCTAGAAATTACACTTACTTGCTATTTCATTATTTTTTATATGGTCAATAAATATTTATCCAACATCGATTACGTAGCATAGATGCCTCTGGGCACTGGAGATGGGGCAGTAAACAAGACAAAGAGATCCTGGCTCTTAAGAACTTATATACTAATAGCATCCATCCATCCATCCATCCATCCATCCATCCATCCATCCATCCATCCATCCATCCATTGTACAAGGGGTGGAACCCAGGGGTTTTTCTACCTCTGGGCTACATTCCCAGACCTATTTTATACTTTATTTGGAAACAGGGTCTCACTAAGTTGCTGAGAGCCTTACTAAGTAGCTGAGGCTGGCTTTGAACCTGTGCAATCCTCCTGTCTCAGCCTCCCAAGCGCTGGGATTACAAGTGTGTGTCACCACGCCTGGCTAGTAGATACTATTTTAGAGCAGAGATTATCAATCTTTTCTGACTAAAACCCACAGTAATACTTAAATTTATACAGAGTAGTATGTAATATATTTTTATATTACTGTTGGATCTAAAAATATAGGAACGACACAAATTTCACAGCTTACTAATAACCTAGAGTTGGAAAATAAATGTTCTGTACTAGATAAAAGCCCGTCTCTTAGAATCCCAAGTTATAGAGTGTCAGGGCAAAGAAAAGTTATCTTCAGGTAAAAATTTAAAAACTAGCCAGGCATGGTGGTACATGCTTGTAATCCCTGTGCTTGGGAGGCAGAGACAGGAGGATCACGCAAGTTTGAAGCCAGCCTTGCTGGTTTAAGAGACCCAGAGGTAGAAGGGTTCCATCCCCAGTACCGCCAAAAAAATAAAAATAAAAATATTAAAAATTAAAAACTAAATTAAATTAGAATATTAAATTATGGCATTTAAACTAGAAATACAGTAAATAAAACATAAACTAAACCCCAGACCCCTCCTCTCAACATAAAAAAATGTTCATTTTTTAAAAGTAAGAATAGTTGGGCGTTGCCGGGTGTGGTGGCGCACGCTTGTAATCCTTGTGCTTGGGAGGTGGAGACAAGAGGATCATGCAGGTTCGAAGCCAGCCGCACTGGCTTAAGAGACCCTGTTTCCAAATAAAAATATAAAAAATAGGTCTGGGAAAGTAGCCCAGAGGTAGAAGGGTTTCCAGGAACCCCAGTACAACCAAAAAAAAAAAAAAAATAGTTGGGAGTGAGGGCACATTCTTGTAATCCTTATACTTGAGAGGTTGAGACAAGAGGATTGCAGGTTCAAGGAGAGTTCTCAGCAAGTAGTGAGACTCTCATCAACCTATTGAGACTGTTTCCAAATAAGAAATAAAAGTGGGCTAGGGGTGTAGCTCAAAGGTAGAATACCTCTGGGTTCAATCCCCAGTAAAACACACACACACACACACACACACACACACACACACACACACACACAGTAATTCCACAGGACATAAAGAAATAGGACATATCTTCAAACCAGTCTAAGAAAAGCAACTGGGTAATGGGAACATGGAAGATTACTTCCTAGATAAGGAATAAATAAACGATTACTTACTTCTTTCCTTTACATTTAGGTCCCCTAAAGAGGGTTCAAAATCTACAAAATGAAATTTTAGTGAATATAAAGTCTATAAGGACAAGTATTCAAGGACAGGAAGGCTGCTCACACATACTCTTGTTTCCCACAGTGAGCTCAAACTGGGTTAGTTTTCAAACCTCTTAATGCCAGTTATACTTGTTACTTTAATTGCACAATTTAATTACACATTGCTCAAACTATGATGACATAATGGTGAGAACAGTTTCTTCCATGAACTTACAAGTTGAATGAACACTTTTAAAAGAGTCAAAGGCAAGTTGCTTTGAAAAAAAAGTGTATTAAATTATATAAGGTGACCACTGTGGAAAGTTTTTAAAATTTCCAAAACCTAGACTGTGTGTGTGTGTGTGGTGGTGGGGCGGGGGGGGGGGGGACTGGGAATTGAACCCAGGGGCATTCTAATTCTGAGCTACATCTCTAGCCCTATTTTATCTTTTTTTTGGAAACAGGGTCTCGCTAAGTTGCTGAGAGCCTCACTAAGTTGCTGAGGCTAGGTTCGAACCTGTCATTCTCCTGTCTCAGCCTCCAAGTACTGGGATTACAGGTGTGGGCAACCACAACCACGCCTGGCCCCAAATCTAGATTCTACACTAAGAAGAGCCTTACCAGTGTTTGACCTCTTATTCAATTTTAGAGAAGCCATAATTTTAAACTGTAAATGAAATATAGCATGGCTATTAAAAAAAAAAGATAAAGAGCTCTATCAAAATCCTCATTAACATCAAATCAGCATCAAATGAATGTAAAGATATTTTAAGTTAAATCTGAATGCCAGAAAATTGCCCTTATCTTTTTTTTTTTTTTTAGTACTGGGGATAAAACCCAGGAGCATTCTACTTTCAAGCATATCCCCAGCCCTATTTTTTAGTCTTTTTTTTTTTTTTTTGAAACAGGGTCTCCCTGAGTTGCAAAGGGCCTTGCTAAATAGCAGAGGCTGGCCGGGCGTGGTGGCGCACGCTTGTAATCCCCGCGCTTGGGAGGCGGAGACAGGAGGATCGCGCAGGTTCGAAACCAGCCGCGCGCGCTGGTTTAGGAGACCCTGTTTCTAAATAAAAATATAAAAATAGGTCTGGGAGTGTAGCCCAGAGGTAGAAGGGCTTCCAGGAACCCCAGTACCACCAAAATAAATAAATAAATAAATAAATAAATAAATAAATAAATAAATAAATAGCAGAGGCTGTCTGTGAACCATGTTCCTCCAGTCTCCGCCTCCCGAATGCTGAGATTACAAGCGTGCGCCACCACACCCGGCTCCCTCATCATTTTTTAGAGTCACTTCCAACAGTCTTTTGACTGATTTGCTTTCCCACATCAGACAGAAGAGGCAGATAACCTCAGGGAATAAAAAAGGGATTTTTGTCAGAAATAAAAAAGAAAAAACAGTGCTTGGCTTCATACTATTTTATGGTCCAATTTGCAAAGGGCAAGCACATGAAAGGCACATACTCATTTTTTTTTTTTTTTTTTTGCGGTACTGGGGATGGAAGCCAGGGGCATTCTATCTCTGAGCTAAACCCCCTGCCCTATTTTTTATTCTTTGTTTTGAAACAGGGTCTCTCTGAGTTGCAAAGGGCCTCATTAAGTAGTTGAGGCTGTCCACGAACCGCGATCCTCCTGTCTCAGCCTCTCAAATGCTGGGATTACAAGTGTGAACCACTACACCTGACTACCAATAAGTATTTATGATATAACTACAGCACCTCTAGACTTTAAGGCCCTACTTATGCCTTGTGTTTGGTCACTCATATGAATATTTTTCCTTGTCTTTTTTATCCTTCCATGAGTTTCAAGGAACAGCAAAGACAGAAAACTCTGGGGTTATCAAGATACAGATAGATTATCAAGAAGCATGATGGGAATGTCTCTGGGTACTGAACACCTCTCAAATATGGACCATATACTCTGGGCAAGCCATTCTAACAATGAGGAGTGCTATTCCAAATAAACTTCCATTGGGTATAATGGCACATGCCTGTGATGTACTTGGTAGGCAGAAACAGGTTTGAGGCCTGCTTCAGCAATTTAGTGAGGTCTTGTTTATTTTTCAGTCCCATGGTAGTGGGATTGAACCCAAGTGCTTCTGCCTCCAAGCTACATCTCCATCCCTATTTTACTTTTTTATTGGGAAAACAGGGTCTAAGTTTCTAAAAGCCTTGTACTAACTTGCTGAGACTGTTTTAAAACCTGCAATCCTTCTGTTCCAGCCTTCTAAGGACTAGGATTACAAGCATGTACCACCACATCTGGCTTAACCCCATTTCAAAATAAAAAATAAAAAGGACTGGGTCAAGCTGGGCGTGGTGGCGCACGCTTGTAATCCCCGCGCTTGGGAGGCTGAGACAGGATCGCGCAGGTTTGAAGCCAGTCTCAGCTACTTAGGCTTTCAGCAACTTAGTGAGACCCTGTTTCAAAATAAAATATAAAATAGGGCTGGGAGTATAGCCCGGAGGTAGAAAGCCTCTGGGTTCCACCCCCAGTGCCACAAAAAAAAAAAAAAAAAAAGAAAAAGAAAAAAGAAAGAAAGAAAAGAAAAGAAAAGAAAAGAAAAAGAAAAAAGGACTGGGTCAGAGATAGTAAGCCCCTGGGTTCAATTCCCAGTACCAAAAGTCTGACACATAGTAAGTACTCAGTGTCCCTTTTCTTACCTTTTTCTTCTTATCTTTAAATTGCTTGATCAGTGTGAGCACATGTTCTACAAGGAACATGAAATACAAGCCCCCGAGAGCTGTCAGACCTTTCCATGTAGAATCAAAGTAGGTACTTTCTTCTATGTTCTGAGAAGACAGATGACTGAAAAGTGGACCTCTTTTCGTTTCCATTGTTGGTTCTTCATGGCTATGACTATGATGATGACTTGCGTGAGACTAAAGGTGAAACAATATGTAATTTATAAATTCATTAGTTTCATATGTCAAAAAAGTAGAGTCAAACTTAAATCATTCAGAATTAGGCAAATAATGGGCTAATACTTTAGAGTTGAGAGGACTTTAAAAATAAAATGGCCAATGGGCAGCTAGCTATCTAGAGCTCAAATTATGTTTTGTTCTATGGCACTTAAAGAGTGGTTCTGTTTAGTGTAAAGACAGATACATTCCCTAGTAACCCTCCTAATACATAGTAGAGAGTATTCTCAGTATCTGACAAGTTACCATGGCTACAATTAGCAGGGAAATCACTGAACTTCATGGGCCACAGTACCTACTGCTTATACTCCCAAGTGAAGATTCATATCAGTGTCATAAGCCTAGTCTTGTAAGAAGTCTAGTCTGTGTGTAGTGATGGGCCTGGCACACATCTGAAATTCAGCAGCCTATAGCTGAGTATAACTGTTGCTATTGCTTGTTAGGTAAGAGGGTATGGAGCACATGAACTGAGGTCACAGGGCACACCCAATGCCCATGGACTTTGTGTAGTATTCCTAAACATCTGTCATCTGGTGGTCAGGGAGCTTGTCGTAGCATAAGAGGTTTCTTTCACTACTGAACAGAACATGAAATTTGTGGTATTCTAGGAATGGAGTCATTTAGCTACTTACCTGAAAATCTAAAGAAAATGTAAAAATATGAAATCCAAAACTTACTTCAAATATTTACTGAAAATTTAAATTCACAGTTTCTGGGTGTAGTGACACACACCTATAATCCTAGTATTTAGGAGGCCCGAAACAGAAGGCTTTCTGGTTCAAAGCTAGTCTCAGAGATGGGTGTGGTAATGCACACCTGTAATCCTACTACTTGGGAGACTGAAACAGGAGAACTATAGGTTTGAAGCCGGTCTCAAAAATTTAGTGAGACTCTTTCTGATTAAAAAAAAATAGGGCCAGTTAGCTCAGAGGTAGAGGGTAAAAATCCTCTGGGTTCAATCCCTTGTGAACACACACGCACACACACACACAGTGCCTCAGCAACTTAGGAAGATCCTGTTCCCAAATAAATAAAGTAGGGCTCAGGGAAATGCCCTGAATTCAATCCCCAGCATCACCAAAAAACAAATATACAAATAAGTTCATCTTGTGGGAAAACCTCTAAGTTTCTTGGGTACATAAAGGGTCATATATTTTAATTTTATGGCAATTCCATTAAGAAATAATTCCCATTGTAACAATCTGTCACAGTACTAATATCTGAGAAGAATTTGTCTCCTTTTGTTAAGTGGGTTCAAAAATTTAAGTCTGAGCCAGGCATGGTGGTACACACTTGCAATCTCAGTACTTGGGAGGCTGAGACAGGAGGAGCACAGGATTGCAGCCAGCCTCAGCTACTTAGTGAGACCCTGTTTCAAAATAAAGAATAAAAAATAGGGCTGGGGGTGTAACTCAGAGGCAGAATGCCTCTAGGTTCTACCCCCAGTATAATAAAAAAATAAATAAAAATTAAGTCTGTATTTATTTAGCTTATTTAGCAGATTCCCTTAAAGAGAAAAGCAAAAAACAAAATCCAACTATGAACATATATTATAATCTAGCACATCCAATATATTACATATATATATATATATATATATTTTTTTTTTTTTTTCTTTTTTTGCAGTACTGGTGATTGAACCCAAGGGCAAATACTACCAGCCCTATTTTTTATTGTTTACTTTGAAACAGGGTCTCATTACATTGCAGAGGGCCTCACTAAGTAGTTGAGGCTGGTCGTGAATCTGTGATTCTCCTGTCTCAGCCTCCCAAGTACTGGGAGTACAACCATGTGTCACATGCCCAACACCAAATATATGCATGCATGCATCCATCCATCCTCCTTCTTTCCTCCTTCCTTTTCTTCCTTTCCCTCCCTCCCTTCATCCCTCCCTCCCTCTCTCTCTCTTTCTCTCTGCAGTACTGGGGAATTGACCCAGAGGCATTCTACCTCTGAGCTACACCCTCAGCCCTATTTTTTTATTCTTTTTTTTTTTTTTTTTTTCCCGGTACTGGGGATGGAACCCAGGAGAATTCTATCTCCGAGCGACACCCCCTATTTTTTATTCTTTATTTTGAAACAGGGTCTCACTAAGTTGAGGAAGGCCTCACTAAGTAGCTGAGGCTGCCCACAAACCCAGATCCTCCTGTCTCAACTTCCCGAATGCTGGAATTACAAGTGTGTACCACGCCACCATGCCCTGCTTATTCTGTTTGTTTGTTTGTTTGGTGGTACTTGGGGTGGAACCCAGGGGCTTTTCTACCTCCGGGCTATACTCCCAGACTTATTTTATACTTTATTTGGAAACAGGGTCTCACTAAGTTGCTGAGAGCCTTACTCAGTAGCTGAGACTAGCTTCGAACCTGTGTGATCCTCCTGTCTCAGCTTCCCAAGTGCGGGGATTACAAGCGTGCACCACCAACGCCCGGCCCTACTTATTCTGTGTTTTGAAACAGGGTCTCACTAAGTTGCAGAGTGCCTCAAATATATATGTTAAAATCAGTTTCTCTAAATCAGATTTCTAACTTTTTGTACAGAGATTCTACCACAAACCACAAATATAAAAATATTTTCAATGTTGAATAAAGCACACTAGTAGGACAAATTACTGTACTTACATGTGGAAGAAGGTGCAATAAAGCATCACCACTCAAAGTCCCAACAGCCAATGCCACAAGGAAACTTAGGAGAAACTTGAAAAACACCCGATTCATGAGTGGTACCAAGATAACTCCCAGCAACGACAAGAAACTGATGATGGAAATGGCTATAAAGCCACCAACCCAGGCTGTCAAACAAAACAGAAAAAAAAAAAAAAAATCACACAGTTAATGACTTCTACAGAGATTTTTTGAGAGTGATATAAAGCAACATATAAGAGCAAAGCTATAAAAAGAAACAAATACAATGTGTAAGACCATGGCAATAGTACAATAATAAGAAGCTTCTGCTGGCTCAAATGAATAAGCTGGCTGGTAATTAAGAACCCTGGAGGTAAGTGGCCTAAGCCTAGTAGAAAATTCCACAAATGCGGTTAATGGAGGGAAAAGAGTTACCAAGATGAATTCTAGCTCACTTTGGATCTGAGCTTTCTGAGTCCCAGAAACAAAACAAAGAAAGGAAGAAATAAAGAAAAACCCAAAATTTCTGCATTAAACAAGATATTTTATCTTCCTCTTTACAGCTTTTGAGCAACCTGGTCCTGAACTACAGTGGGGCTTATCCTAGTTTCACTTACACACCAGAATTAGGCTCCGAAGCAGCAGAAATAAACTGACCCCTGCCTGCTCCAACAGTGTGACATATAAAAAGCCCAAATTTGTGATAATCCTGATGCTTCCTGTGGGATAACTCCATACAAGTTGTCACCTAAGTTTTTTTGTGTGTGTGGTACTGAAGACTGAACGTAGGGCCATTCTACCTCTGAGTTATATATCTCCTAACCTCCAGCCACCCCTCCCCACCCTCCCACCTTTTATGTGTGTGTGGTACTGGGGAATGAATTCAGGGGCATTTTACCTCCAAGCTATACTTCCGGCCACATTTTATTTTTTATTTTGAAACAGTGTCTTGTAAAGTGTCTGAGGCTGGCTTTGAACCTGCAATCCTCCTACATCAATCTCTCAAGTGCTGGGATTACAGGTATGCACCACCACACCTGGCTCAGCCCTATTTTTAATTTTTTTTTTCCCTGTGGTGCTGGGGATTAAACCCAGGGGTATTTTACATCTGAGCTATACCATCATCTCTATTTTATTTTATTTTGAAACAGTCTTGCTAAATTGGGTCACAGATTCACTAGGTTGCTGCAGGGGGCTTCAAACCTACAATCATCCTGTCTCAGCCTCTCAAGTACTGGGATTATAGGCATGCACTACCATGCCTGGCTCCAGCTCTATTTCTTAAATATTTATTTTGAAACAGGGTCTCACTCTATTACTGTGCCCTGGCCTTGAACCTGTGATCCTCCTGTCTCAGACTCCCAGGTAATGGGATAACAGGCATGTACCACCATGTCAGGTTTCTTTTCTCTCCCTCCTTCCCTCTCTCTCTCTCCCTTTCCTTTCCTTTCCTTTTTTGTGGTACTGGCGATTGAACCCAGGGGCATTCTACCTCTGAGCTACACCCCTAGCCTTATTTTATCTTATTTTGAAACAGGGTATCACTAGGTTGATGAGAGTCTCACTGTGTGCTGAGGTTGTCTTCAAATCTGTGATCCTCCTGTCTTAGCCTCCGAAGTACTGGGATTACAAGCATGCACCACCTCGCCTGGCTTTCTTTCTGAGTGTGTGTGTGTGTGTGTGTGTGTGTGTGTGTGGTACTATGGATCGAATCAAGGGGCATTCTACCTCTGAGTTATACCCTCAGCCCTTTTTAACTTTTTGTTTTGAATTAGGGTCTTGCTAGGTTGCCAAGAGTCATGCTGTGTTCCCGATGCTATCCTAGAATCTGCGATCTCCCTGTCTCAGCCTCCCAAGTCTGAGGGTCTTCAGGTGTGCACCACCATGCCCAACTTTGTTTCTTTCTTTCTTTTTTAAAGGGGAAGGGTAACATGCTTTCCTCACATTCAAGACAGAACTAAGATGATATATCTGGAATTATGCTGAAAATGAATAAGTCGATTCAAATGTTAAGGAAAGATATAACATAAAGGTATCTACTGAAAATTATTTTTACATTGAAAAAAGACAATTTTACCTATTTGTAAAGAATAGGTCTTTGGAGGGATCTCAGCCTTCTTTTCACTTGTTGTATGAATCAAACAAGCTCTAGAATCAATTTGGTTGATGATGGCTGGGCAGAGATAGTTGAACTCAGTTGCATTCAGTGGAATCTGGATGCCCATGCCATGAGATGTGAGCAGCCTTGACGCATTGAAGCACTGAAGGACACAAAGCAGAGGAAATCAGCAGGAGGCATGCCCACTACAGAGACCACCAATAGGGTTGATGACACCACTTTTCCTTATTAAGGTTACTTATTTAAGTTAGTACAAGTTAAAATCAACTTTGTTTTCAGGACTTTGGAACTTGCCACTAGCAATGTGGAGATACTAATTCCACAATGGTGGTGTGCCACCTCTTCTGAGGACTCGGGAGAAACAGTTACATCACTAGTCACCTAAGGAGAAAGCCTCCAGTGGGATGAACTTCGAGATAAATGGAGATTCACAAGCCTGTTAATTCATTGTATAAACCCATTAAGGAAATGAGCTTTAATTTCAAAATGGGCTTCATTAGAGATTGAGAAATATGTTTTAGTACTAACGATATCCGACAAGCCCAAGACATGTCCTTCCAGCAATGACTCTACTTGCAAAACTTAGCTCAGGTCTATCTACATACCTGGCAAAATAGCACTCTACAATGAGAGACTATTCAATTATGCAGATTACGTTTGTGGAGAGTAATGTTAGCTAATAAAACAAACCTGTATGAGCAGGCAGATGTTTTCTAAAATTTAACTAGATGACAAGCTTAGTTTGAAGAGAAATTCCTTTCTGCAATTTAAGCTTGCCACAAAAAAAAGAGAGAGGCTTTAGTACGTATTTCTCATCTTCTGTAAAACGATTTCAAGTTTCCACAATTCTCAGCCAATCCTACTAAGAATGAACCTCATCACCTCTGTTGCTATGGCTATAACCATTAGAAGGATCAGTCCAAACTTAGTACCATCACATGCTGCTTTTGCTTTTTAAAGTATGCCAACAAATTCTTTTTTTCTTGACATCTCTCAGCCAATATGAATTACGTAGTATCTGAAAAACCACATGAACCAGATGTTTCATTTGTCCAGCATGACGTTCTTGGTGGCTGCTCAGTTTTCAGTCACTCCAAAGTCATTGTGATCTTTCTGCCAAGGGGGCAGCGCTCTCCTTAACATGTTTTTCAGCCCCTTCTACCATACTTTTCCCAAAACAGATTCTAAGACCTGCTTTTTTCTTTTATTTTGAAATAAAGTCTTGCTAAGTTGCTGAGGCTGTCCTCAAACCTATGATCCTCTCGTCTCAGCTTCTGAAGTACTAGTATTATAGGCATGCCCCACTGTACTGGCTTAACTCCAGCTTTTTCAACCTATTTTCATTTTTTTCCTTTGCGGTTTGATCCACAAAGAAATCTCTGGGGATTGAACCCAAGGCCTTATGTATGCTAGGCAAGTCCTCTTACCTGACCTATATGTCTTGTTTTCTATTTTTTTTTAATAAATAATATTCACCTTTAAAGATTTTCTCGGGAAAACTCTTAATATCTTTCTATAGATATTTACATTCTATGTTAAAAAATATTTTAGCAGGCAGCACTATTCTCATCAAAGAATACTTCCCCATGTTCTGTATCAGGAATGTTTACAGCACATCAGGCAAACTGTGTTCTACCTTACTAAGAAGGTAGAGAGGGTGCAGTCCGTCGAGTCACCCCTCCATGCCAGTGTGGCATGAGGCTGTATTTCTATCCTCTGTATTTCTATCTTTTAATAAACTTCTTTAAATCTTAAAAAAAAAGGTAGAAAAATTCCCTTTTCAATAACTTTGCCATTTTATTTTTACTTTATACTCCTTACAACTAAGAGAGTACCAGTGACAAGATAGACAAGCAGGTATGTTAAAACAATGAGCAACATTTATCTTACCTCCTGTGTATTGTCATTTAGGTGTCTAGAATACATGAAGCCTTTCCTGGGCTCATTCACAGACTCATTGGTTTTCCTACTAGCCAGCCGGCGGCTCATCCAGCTCTTCTCTGTGATACTGGGTGGGGTGGAACTGCTTCCGTCTTTAGGGATTTTTCCAGGTTTCAGAGTCTCTACTGTCTCTAGAAAGTGAGTCCCTTCAGAAACAGTGTTAGAAACAGTTGAGGTTACTTCACTAGCACTGATACCCTCTTTCACATTTCTTCTGCCATTGGCATGCTCTGGTCGGTGAGATCCTTTCCCCTGGCCACTTCTAGGCTCTTTATCTGAACCATCAGAATCATGGTCTGGGCAAAAAGCTTTCCGATTATTTTTACCAGGAGCAGCATGATTATGGTGAGAGTGACGATCATGGTCAGAGTGATGCTCGTGGTCAGAGTGATGGTCATGGTCAGAGTGATGCTCGTGGTCTGAGTGATGGTCATGGTCAGAGTGATGGTCGTGGTCGGAGTGATGGTCATGGTCAGAGTGATGCTCGTGGTCATGGTGTATATGGATTCTTTTAATCTTATCTATGCCTATATTCTGAAGTAACTTTCTGAACCCTTCAACTGACAAGGAATTGTTCTCTCCATAGCGATAGAAAAGCTGTTGTACATGATGTCGCTGTGTGGTAAGCGCCAACTCAACATTGATGCCAGATTCCCAATTCGGGTTGATTTTCTCAGTGGTTGGAGAGAAAGCAGCTGCTGATTCTAGCTCCTGAAGAGGATTTGTGACCAAAAGGGCAAAGGTCAGGATCAAAAGCACAGATAAACTCTTCGCCATTGCACCTTCCTAGAAAAGATAAAGAGAAAAATTCTTCTCACTTCTAGAACAATTTGAATTAACAAACTTCATGCTAAAAATTGATGTCTCATTAAATAACAAAGCTTTCCAGAGCATCATTTGGAGTGACTAGTATGATACTAGGTACTGTGAAGATACAGAGATCTTCAGAGTCTCAGGCTCTCCCCTTGCATTACTAAAACACACAAAGCAAGTGAAAAAAAGCTGAGGGCTTAGAGATTGTAATTAGCACTGTAGAAGCAACAATAATTAGAGACAGGAGTGATCCATGTGGCCAGAGCCATAGTGACAACTTCTTGTCTTGAGAACAATGATTCAAAACCAAATCAAACCTAAACTTCCTCCACCATTACCATCACTTCATAAATAAATCTTTTAAGCCAGGCATGGTGGCACAAGCCTATAATTCCAGTACAAGGGAAGCTGAAACAGGAGGATCTAAAGTTCGAGGACAGCTTCAGCAAGTAGTAAGACTCTTATCAACATAGTGAGACCCTGTCTCAAAAATAAAAATAGGGCTGATAGTGTAGCTTGGAGGTAGAACACCCCTGGGTTCAATCCACAGTAACACTCACACACAATGTTTTACTCCCCAACTTAAGTAGAAATAAATAATAATCTCAGAACTTCCATTTAAATTTTTTCCTGCTAGGCGTGGTAGTGCACGCTTGTAATCCCAGTACTTGGGAGGCTAAGACAGGAGAATGCCAAGCTTGTAGTCAGCCTCAGCCATGTATTGAGGCCTTCTATAACTTAGTGAGACCGTTTCCAAACACAGGATAAAAAATGTAATGCTCCTGGGTTCAGTTCCCAGAAATGAAAAAAATTTTTTCTTCCTCAAACAGATGCATTTTTTTTTTTTTTACATATAAATTCTTTAAAGGCCTCTTCCTCCCATCCCATTCCTTAAAGGCACCTACTTTTACCATTTCTTTTTCTTTCTGGTGAACCACAAAATTTTCTATCCATACTCACGTAGATGTGTACTTTAATCACACAAATGAAATCTTTCCTTCACTCAACAATGAATCAGATGCATTTTCATGTCAGTACATTTAGAACTCCGTAATGCTTTTGAATGACTGTATAATAATAGTTCTTTAAGTAAATTAACTTCATTAAAAACTCACTTTATTGTTCTTTTGTGTATGTGCGTGCCTGTGCGCGTGCGTGTGTGTGTCTGTGTGGTTACTGGGAATTGAACCCAGGGGAGTTCTACCTGAGCTATACCTCCAGCTCTTTTGATTTTTTTGAAACAAGGTCTCTCTAGGTTGCTGAGACTGTCCTCCAACTTGAAACCCTCCTGTCTTGGCCTCCCAAGCACTGGGATAACAGGCATGTACCACTCTTCCCTCCCCCCAAATACTACATTGTTCTTATTGTTTGTTGCCACAAACCAGTGAAAATATTATCACACTATTACTTTCATACAGTGGTGTTTAGACACCTTGGCCACTTCCCTGAAGTGGAATCAGGAGTCAAGTTGTGGCTTAAAAAACCGAATTCACTTAAGCAGAGGAAGGTATAACAGACAAGGAAAGATGGACAGCTCAGGATCTAGTGATCAAACACATGTCCCAGCAAAAGACAGAGGTTGACTAAACAAGGGCATGAGGCAACCAAACCCTACTTCTTTCAGCTGCTCTATGCCGGACCAGGCTCTCAAATTCCGATTTTATCTAAATGGCCAGTCATACCTATTTTGCAGGCTGAATGAGGAAAACACAAATAACTGTACGTGACAGTGCACGTTGGACTCATGTGTGTCCCCAATTGTTGATTATCAACCTGGGCAGTATATAACTAGTGTAGGACTAGATTCCTGAAAGACTCCTTTCAGCCTGAAGTTTTGAGAATTCACTTAATGAACAAAAGAGAAACATTAAGTTGTTTCAATGAGAGAGGCTAGGCACAGGATGGGGGAGGAGAAGCACATGGGAGAGCTCCAAGAAGCTTCATGCATTCTTCCAGGGAAGATGCTGAGGGCAGCCTGGGACCTGTCCAAGAATCTCCTCCTGGGCAAGTTGGAGAGTGTTGGAAGGAAAAAGAAAGATGAAAGAAAAGGCACTGTAGAAAAGGGTAGGGGTGAAAATAGAAAAGAGGGCACAAACCTTTGCTTCTGAGGGCTTTTTATTTTTTAAAGTCAATACCTTCTTTGCATATAGGGAAAAAATTGGTAGGATATAAAAAGGAAGGGCAAGGAAATACAATTCTTTAACATTCCACATAGTTTCTCCAGGCCTGTCACTCCATAAGCCAATCTCTTCCAAGCCTGACATCCCCAAATTTTGGGGAAATCTGCATACCTCAAAATATGGTAAATATATTCACTTATAAAGTTATCTCACGCACTGTTTATTAAATCACCCTATAAATAAATGTAAAGAGAAATAAAGTACTTTAAATATTTAATTTAGAGGACTTTCCAACATGATCTACTGATGATAATAACTGATCAGATAACGGGGACTACATAAGCCTAAGAAGCCTAGGAATGACCAGACCATGATTAACTACCTTTTTATCTCCAGCCAGATGCCATCCTCAAAGTATTTTTTTCTTTTATTGTGGTACCGAGAATTGAACCCAGAGGCATTCTACCTCTGAGCTACACCCCAAGAATGATTTTATTTATTTGGAAACAGGTCTCCTAGGCTGATGAGTCTCACTACTTGCTGAGGCTGTCCTGGAACCTGTGATCCTCCTGTCTCAGCCTCCTAAGTACTAGGATTAAAAGCATATGCCACTAGGCCTGGCTTTCAACGTATTTTAACCTTTTAAGTTAGGGAATCTCCCCAACATTATCTACAGATCAGAATAACTCATCAGACAATTGGGGCCAGAGGAAACTAAGAATGACCCAACCATGATAAAATACTTTGTTATCACCAGCCAGATGCCATTATCAAAGTATTTTAAACTTTTAGGGGACTTTCCCAATGTGATCTACTGATCAGAATAACTGATCAGACACTGAGGACAACAGGAAACAGAATCCTAAGAGTGACCAGACCATGATAAACCACTAGCCAGAAGCCAACCTCACAAACCTCCCCCTACCCACCCCATTCAGAAATTTCCGTCCTGCATTCTCCCTTACATGTGTATTCCTTGCTTTTCATCCCAAAGATATTTCTCATTCTGGAAATGGCCACATTCTCCCTTAAATGAAGATGTGCTTTCTTTTTCTGTATGTGTGTGGTACTGGGGAATTCTCCTTCTGAACTAGGCTCTCCCAGCCTTGTTGTTTTTTGGGGTTTTTTGTTTTGTTTTGTTTTGAAACTGGGTCTAATTTGCAGAGGGCCTCTTTCAACAGCTGAGGCTGGCTTTCTTTCTCAGTCTCTCAAAGTACTTGGAATTACACCCGACCACCACACCCGGCTCCGCGATCTTTCTAAAATCTGTGTCCTTAATATATGGCACGTGGTGAAATTCTTTTCCCTCGCTAAGCCAAGGGCCCCAGTGGTCCAGAGTAGAGCTCCTTCCCCCACGCCCGGATCTCCTCTGACCTCCCCTGGTGACAGGATGAAAAGTACGGATCAACTCCTCGCTGGACACCCCAAACCCATCTTCCCACCCCAAGCTGGGAAGACCAGCTCTCCAGGACGAGTGGGCGCCCTGGTGGGCTCCCCGCGACATCCTACTCGCAGCCTCCCTGCCCGGCATCTCTGCCGGCTCCGGCCTGCCGA
Source organism: Muscardinus avellanarius (assembly GCF_963383645.1). Classification (NCBI taxonomy): domain Eukaryota; kingdom Metazoa; phylum Chordata; class Mammalia; order Rodentia; family Gliridae; genus Muscardinus; species Muscardinus avellanarius. Next base: position 39,656,446 of record NC_137803.1, on the reverse strand, counting down.
GGCTCCCTTCCCTCCAGCGCCCGCAGACTCACCTCTCTGCGGCCTGCGGTCCACGGCGCAGCCCCGCGCGCGGGCTCGGTTCCCCACGGGCAGCTCGGAGGGCTGGGACCGGCCCGTGCTCGTCCTCAGAAGCCTTTACAAGGCGCGGAGCGGCGGCGGTCTCATCTGGCCCCTCGGACCGCGGCACTGCGGTGCAGCCACCGGGAAGCCGCGCCCGGCTCTCGCCTCCCGGAGCAAGACAATCAGTAATTACCGCGCTGCGCGGCGCGGAGCCCGACCACCGCCTCTGGCGGCCAGCAGCTCGGCGCACGCGCGGCGCGGCTCCGAGACCCCGCCTCCACACCGATCCGCTTTTCCGCGTGTTCGCGGACACCGCGGGCCGCCGAGGCAGGAGGGGCGGGGGCGCGGAGGGCAGTGGGGGCGGCTGGGGTCCTCCCCGCGAGCCCGCCTGCGTCCTGCTTCGGAGGCCCGAGACTCGCTCTCCAGGGCCGCCTCCGCCCGGCCCGGCTCTTCTGGAAGGTCGGAGATGCTCTGGTCCGACGTGACTCGAGCACGACGCCCGGCCCAAGAAAGACAGCTAGGAGCCGGGCGCGCGGGCGGCGGTGCTGCAGCCCCGGAACCTCGCCGGCGGGCGGGCGGGGCCGGGGGCGGGGTCTCTTGGCCACGCCCCGGTCTCCCCCGAAACGCGGACCGGCGGACGTCGGCTGGGATGAGGGAGGCCGCGCCAGTAGTTCCGCTCTTAGGGCGGAAGTGCGAGCCTGGGCTTGGGCTGCAGACCACCTGGCGTCATGGTGGCTCCAGTGCTGGAGGCTTCTCACGTGTTTTGCTGCCCGAACCGGGTTCGAGGAGTCCTGAGCTGGAGCCCTGGGCCCGGAGGACTTCTGGCCTTCGGCACGTCCTGCTCTGTGGTTCTCTATGACCCTCAGGTACGAGGGATAGATGGAAGCCCGACCCGCTGTGCTTCTGGGGCCGAACCTGCGCCTGTGGTCGACTGTAAATTGCTGGCCAGAGTCAGGGCCGAGTGCGCGGTGGTCTGCACCGGGGTCTAGGGGGAGGCTCCCGGGGCGCGCCGGGTCAGCCCAGGGCACCGAGGTGGTGTTCGGGTAGGGGCCTGTGAGTCCCCAGTGATGAGATCGTTATCCGAAACTTCTTCCGGAGAACTGTAGCACTGTTAAAAATCATTTGGGGTTTTGAAAGAATTGTTTTAAGGCCGTCATCCCACCTAGACTATCTCAGTTCTGTATTGTCAATAAATTTGTATTGAACCCCCCCCCCCTGCGGTACTAGAGATGGAACCCAGGGGCATTCTACCTGCCATTTACACCCCAGGCCTATTTTTAATAATTTTAAAACAGGGTCTGAGTTGCTGAGGGCCTAAGTAGCTGAGGTTGGCCGCGAACCCTAACCTCCTGTGTCAGTCTCCCAAGTACTGAGATTACAAACGTGCGCCACCACGCCCAGCTTTGTATTCAATTTGAAAGAAATACCAATGGTTCACTTGCAGGAATGCATGTTTTTGGTTGGTTTGTTGTTTGTGTGTGTTTTACTGGGGATTGAACCCACAGGGGCGGTTTCCCCCAGGGCTACACTCCCAGCCCTTTTTAAATTGTTATTTTTAAAATTTATGGTATTGGGGATTAAACCTCAGGGGAATTTACCTCTGAGCGTCACCCCTCAGCCCGGTTTTAATTTTTGTTTTGAAACAGGGTCTTGCTAGGTTGCTGAGAGTCCCACTATGTTGTTCAGGCTGTTTGTCTCAGTCTCCCAAGTACTGGGATTACAGTTGTGCACCACCACACCCAGCTAGAAATGCCTGGGTTACAGAATTTACCATTTTGGGGAAAACTCAGAGGGGATGGGGATCCTAAGCGCTGGTTATAAGACAGGACTTACCTATTTCCTGACCTTCCTTTAGTTGAGGAGGAGGAGGAGGATTATAGGCCCTTTTCCTGTCAAACTTCTCAAGTTCCCCATTTTCCCAGGTTAATTTATGATGATACACTAGTGTTGCATCTTCTGTAGTTGCCCTGTTATAAAAGATGACATGCTGAAAATTTAAATGTAGTGTAGGAAGTGGCTTTATGTGTTTCCGTGTTTCTTCTTTTTCTTTTATTGTGGAATTGGGGATTGAACCAAAGGACGTTCTACCTCCGAGCTATACCCCCAGCTCTGTTTTATTTTTTGGTTTTTGAAACAGGGTCTCGTTCAGCTTCCCTAGTACTGGGATCACAGGTGTATGCCACCATGCTTGGCTTATATGTGTTTTTTAGTTTACTGTCACTGGAAGAAGGTTCAAGGAGTTCCTGCAGAAGGAAGAACTGGTTCGGGACAAGTGGGGTCCTTCATGTACATGAAATATGCGTAGGAAAAGAATTTCAGCCTACTGTTGGACAGAAACAGACAAATTTATTTAAGAAAGGAGGTACACATACTAGGGAGACAGTAGTCTATATTAAGAGAGAGATGCCTTGGGGTAAAGCAAGAAATGGACATTGGAGGAAGATTGTGGACCATCTTGAGAGAGTTGCTTTTGGGGTTCTCTGGCCCCTCTTTTAAAGGAAACTTGGTTAGGATTGAGCATGGGAAGGTAAGTAGGAATGACATCAGTCTGATTATCACTAGGCAGTTTATGATGGTCTGGGATATACTCAGAATCCTTCAATTGATGTTGTCTCCATCCTCTGGAAGTCCCCTAAATTGTACGATTCTTAAAATATTGTATCTCTCTATGCTTAATCTGTTTATTGGTGGGCCAACTAACAGTGCATAAGGTAATTATCATAAGTAAGTGATTTTTATGGTAACTCTAAGGTTTATAGCTTTCCCAGAAATTTGAGAGTGACAGGACTGGGAAATGAACTGGCTTGGAGAGTGACAGGCTTGGAAAAGTTTGTAGAACTTTAAAATTATATTTTCTTGTTCTTTATGTTTCCTTCTAGCCTAGCTTTAAATTTCCTCTAACCTACTTCTGTATTGTCTTGTTTATTTAATTTAAAATTTCATTCTCACATCCTTTACAGATTCTAATTTCTGTATGAATTTTTTTAAAGTTTTTTATTGGTGCACTGTATTCATACATCATAATGGGATAAAAATAATAGTTTTGTAGACATACATGCACACATCATCCATTTAGCCCCTACCCGATCCCCACCCCGTTCCCTCCCCATCCCTCCTTCCCATGCTTGGCTTAGTGGTTGACATCTAGTATTATAGCAATTTATCCAATATTAATGTTGATAATCTCATATAACAGTTTCATTTGTCTGATACCAAGCTTTTGATGACTTAAAGATAACATTTCTTTTTTTTTTTTTTTTTTTTTTTGGTGGTACTGGGGTTCCTGGAAGCCCTTCTACCTCCGGGCTACACTCCCAGACCTATTTTTTACATTTTCATTTTGGAAACAGGGTCTTCAAACCAGCGCGCGCGGCTGGCTTCGAACCTGCGCGATCCTCCTGTTACCACGCCCGGCTAAAGATAACATTTCAATATTTCTTTTTGCTTTATTTCTTACCAGAGAATATTTCTTTCTTTTTCTTTTTTAAGGTGAAACTATCATATATTTATTTATTTATTTTTCAAAAAATCTATCCTAATATGGAATATGGACTTTAGATACCCAAAACGATCTCGAAAAAGAACAAAGCTAGAAGATGTATATTTTCTGATTTCAAACCATATAAAGCTACAATAATAATAAATAATAATAATAAAGTGTAGTACTGATATAAAGACAGATATATAAATTAGTGGAGTAAAATAAAAACCCTAGAAATAAATTCTTCCATATATGGTCAAGTTATTTTTGACAAGGTTTCCATGAACATTTGGTGGAGGAAATAATTATCTTTTAACTTAATATTGTTGAAAAATAATAATTACATGAAAAAGAATAAAATTGGACTCTTACCTAACACCATATACAAATATTAACTCAAAATAGATAAAAGACCTAAATATAAATCTTAAGACTATAAACTTTTAGAAGAAAATCTGGGTCATAAAATCTCACAACATTGAAATTGGCAGTGATTTCTTGGATATGATTTCAATGGCACAGGCAACAGAAGAGTATACAAACTACCTAAAAAATAAAAACATATTGTATATCCAAAGACAATGTAAACAGAGTTAAAAGTTACTGATAGAATGGGATAAAGTATTTCCAAATGTTATATCTGAAGGTATATTAATATTCCAACTAGAAATCCTAAAAATTAGCAACAATAAAAGCAAACAATACAATTTAGAGATAGGTAAAAGACTAACATAAATAATGAATATCCATAGATAACTAATCTTAGTTGTCGGATAGAAAATCTTGTTTCTCTGGTTCTGGTGTGTATTACCTATTTCTTTGTAGTTGATCTCTTTGAGTATTTTCTCTAGCGCTGGTTTTGAAGACATAAATTCCTTCAGTTTCTGTTTGTCATGGAAGTTTCTTATTTCCCCATCTAATTTGATAGAAAGTTTTGCTGGGTAGGAAATTTTTGGCTGGAAGTTGTTTTCTTTCAGAGTTTGGAATATGTTACTCCAAGCCCTTCTGGCTCTCATGACTTGGTTTGGGAAGTCTGGAGTGATTCTAATTGGTTTGCCTCTGAATGTCACTTGGCCCTTTGTTTGCCTTTAAGATTCTCTGCTTGGCTTCCACCTTGGTCATTTTGACAATTATGTGGCGTGGGGATCCTCTTCTTCGATCCTGTCTAAAGGGAGTTCTATAAGTTTCCTGGACCTGTGTATTGACCTCTTGCTCTATGTTTGGAAAATTTTCTGCTATTATTTCTTTGAAGATATTACTTATCCCTTTGGTTTCACCTTCTTTTCCCTCCTCTATTCCAATTATTCTTAGGTTAGCTCTCTTAAAATGGGCCCATATTTCGTCAATGTCAGATTCCTGCTGTCGGATTTTTTTTTCTAAATTAGAAACTATGCGTTCATTTTTTTGAATAATCTTCTTCTAAGATCAAGATTCTATTCTCCATGTGGTCTAGTCGGTTGTTTGTACTTTGAATTGAGGCCTTTACTTCATTAATTGCATCCTTTATCTCTTTTTGACTCTCTCTGAATTCTTTTCGAAACACCTCTATTATTTCTACAGTTTTTTTCCTGATTTGATCTTCTAGAAATCTCTGAATTTCTGTTTTATCGGGTTCTGATGTTGTGGGGTTGTGGGCATTCATTGCTCCATTGTTATTCCTCTTTCTCATGATTTCAGAAGTTTGTGCCTTCTCTGGTTTCTTCCCTTGGGTCACTACGACTTCACTTAAGGTGCTCTGGATCCTGAGTCTGTTGTATCTCAGTCCCCACTACTCCTATACTGGGTTGTATCGCAGAGTCTCAGACCCAGTGAGTCAATCGAGGCGTTCTCCTATGGTGTGATATCTCTGCCACCGCTACTCCCCCATTGGGTCAAGTCCCTGGTAGTACAGTACTGAGATTTCTCCTCCAGGGCCTGCAATTTGACTCACTGTTTTTGAGTACGCAGATGGAGCTGTAGTGGACTTGGTGAATTCGCTGCTGCTGCTGCCGGTGGCAATATGGCGCCGCTGTCACGCCCTCGGCCGTGAGGCTGGCGTATTTCTTCTCTGTTTTTGAACTCCGCTCTGAGTCCCTGCAAGGTGTGCTGAGCCCAGCCCCTGGGAGCTTTAGATGCTCCCTGCGCTGAGAAATCTGCCGAATTCCTCCAGGCTGATCCACAGTAGCTCACCTTGGCTCGCTGTCCGCAGCTCCTCTCTGGAGCCTGGTGGGCTTTGAGTGTGTTGTTCTGGAGCCGTCCGGTGAGCTCGCCACTGCCGCCAGCATTAAGGCGCTGCTGCCGTGTCCTCTGGCGTGAGGCCGGCATATCTCCTCTGTGCCTCTGGGCTCTGTTCTGAGATCCCCTCCTCTGGAGCCTGGTGCTGCAAGAAAAGATGGCGCCTGCGCCGTTCTGCGCCGCAGCTCCGTCTGCAGCACTGCGGTCTGGTTTCTGGTGTCTTGTTTTTCTAGCCCTTTTTTTCTCTGTCCCTTGTAATTACATATTTTGTTTCTATGCTTATGGTGTTTTCTGGCTATGAAAGGCGCTGATTTTGTGGTAATAGAGATTGGTTGTTAGCGGGGCTCGTAAACCCCGCTTTCCTCCGTCGCCATCTTCCCGGAAGTCTTCTCTGTATGAATTTTTTATTCACCTTTTCCTACCTTGAGCATGTTTGTCTCATCTGGTTTTTGTTGTTAATTCTTCTCCATTCTTGAATGGCAAGAGGAAACACATAAAAGTAAGGATAAATTTTACAGTGATCACCAACCCAGAACTGACTCAGCTGTAGAAGTGTGTCTTTGTGCAGCAGTTTAATGGATTTATTCCCATGCCTTCTGTTAGCTTTTCTTCACTGTGACCTGAGTGCCTGACAGAAACAACTTAGAGGGGGAAGAATTCTTTTGGCTCACAGTTCAGAGGTTTCAGTCCATAGTCATGGCTTTGGGTGAAGGGCATGGAAGTGGAAAACTGTTCAGCTCATGACAGCTAGCAAATAGAGACAGGAAGGGGGTAGGGGCCTGGTACTCTCAGGGATTCACTCCTGCCAGCAGGTGCTCCACCTGTCTACAGTTTTCACCTTCCCATGAAATGGATAAGTCTACTGATGAGATTAAAGCACTTAAAGCCCATATAATTCAATCATTTCCTAAAAGCCCTATCTCTGAACACTGCTGCAGTGGAGACTAACCCTTAAACACTTAAGTTTTGGGGGGACATTCCAGATTCAAACCATAACACCTTCCATCACATTTTAAATGATAATGTGATGACCATGTTAGAGGATTTTAACATACTCAAAAGAAGTATATTGAGCCTAGGAAGTGTTTCATTTTACTAAATAGCTACCATTTGACCATTTCATTAAATATAGAAATAATGGCATGTCGAGTGTGGAAATAGAGTTTTGGGGACTGGTGCATGATCAGCGCCTTTTTATTTTTATTTATTTATTTATTTATTTTGCGATACTGAAGATGGAGCCCAGTGGCATTCTATCTCCGAACTATACCTCCAGCCCAGTTTTTTTTTTTTTTTTAATCTTCATTTTGAAATAGTTTCACTGAGTTGCAAAGGGCCTTACTAAGTAGCTGAGGCTGTCCTGGAACCGCAGTCTTCCTGTCTCAGCCTCCCAAATGCTGGGATTACAAGCAAGCCCCAGGTGATCAGCAACTTTTTAAAGACTCTTTGTACCTTAGCCTGGGTAATGGTGACAAAACCATGAGTACTGCTCTGTGTTAAGGTGCTGCAATGAACTTGCTCAGGCCTGGGAGCTATAAATCTGGCACTGAGTCAGTTTGGGACCGAGATCCTCAGAAAGATGGACAGGGGCTTCGGTTGCGGTCCTGCAGGGGTTAATACCTGCAGGGACTCCTCCCACTTAGCAGGTAAGAGCTCCTTCAAGCCCCTGTAAATGTGGGGTCTCATCCCCAGGGACCTGGGAGAGAGGAGTCTGAAGAGAATCACTTGGACAACTGCCTTCTGTGCAATTGACAATGTTTTAATTTCTATCACCAGTATTTATACTTTATACCCCATGTAAGCACCAAAGGACAATAGTGAGGCATTAAGTGTAAACAAGATAAACAGGATAAAAGAAGATCCTTGGCATCACAGTTTAAGTTTCGTCTGGGACTAGGTGATTAAAGTCAGCCCCCTCGGCCTTTGTCATTGGAATCAGGTTTCTTTCCTCACAGGTGAGCCCTAGGGGGCAAGGTGAAAGGTATCTGGACAGGCAGGCAGGCATCCGGAAAGGCGGGGGTCACACCCAAAGTCCATTTTGGGGAAATTCAGTCTTCTAGGATCTCCTTTGATCCTTCCAGAGTCTTTTTGTCTCTAGGGCTTAGTCCAGGCCCTCCTTTATCAAGATCCATAGGCTGAGTTGCAGATTTGTCAGGTCCTGTCTGCTCCGCCAATCCCTATAAGGCAATACTTATTTTACAGTTAGTAAAACAGGGCAAAAACATTATAACACAGGTGATTGGATTTCTATAATTATTCTTTAATGCATGATCTTGAAGCAGACTTGAGTTTTTTACTGTCCTACTGCTGAGTCACAAATGGTAGGCTATTGTTAAGGCCTGAGAAGAGCTTATTAGCATCTCTTAAGAGGGAAAACAAATGGCCCAGGCTGCAGAGACAGTTTTACATCTCTTTGGGAAATGGGGCAAGAGGTAGGTTTGCAGCTTCCTCTGCTGGCAGAGAGGTGCTGGGAGCTAATCTTTAGATCAAAGGACCTGCCTGCGGAAAAACTGAAAGGAATTTTGCGGCCCCTGAATTCTGGCTGCCCTTTACTAGAAAATTTATCTTTCGTGGACTCAACTTCTTCCACAGTCCTAATTCTTGAGATCCTGTTTTACATCATTGGAGCTTCTTATTAGTGTAGAAATCTAAGAGCAGGGAGTACTTTTGCCAGAGATGACATCTTCTTCCTCGGGGCGCGGCCTCCGTGGGCCTTGCCGAATGCAAGTGTTTGTGACGCTTGCATTTGCCAAGGGGGGACGGTGGCATTAAGGGATTCTTAGTTTATGGGATAGACAATGAAATATGGTAAGTTGTTTCCCAACCTCAAATAGCTCATGTAATATATCTATATATATGTATGTATATAGATATGAGTTTTTGCACATTTGCCTCTGTGCTCCTTTCCCCAGCCATGAGAATTCTATTTGGCTTAAAAGCACATAGGAAGCCAGTGTTGTTGACAACAAATGAGGAAAGGGACTATGAAGAGGAATGCATCATAACCACAAAATTAAAATTTCTAGCAATGGTTGAAGTAAGGACTCGCAGGTGTGGGGTGATTTGGCTACTGCAGTAGGCCTTGTAAAGATAAATATGTAAGGACTTCAGTAGTTGTGGCCTTGTGACCTCATAAACTTACCACGTCAGCCATAGTATGGAGAGTGAGCCATGAATTTGTATAAATTTATTATTAATTCCTCTGTTGAAGGCATTTTTTGCTACTGAAAACCTCAGATTTGTACAAGCATAGTAGTCCCTGATGCCTGTGGCACATAGGGAAGAGGTAGCTTATATAGAGCCTGGAGTGTCAGTACAGGCTCCCCAGATGAGAAGGACCTAGTCTCTGGGAGAATAAGCAAAATGAGGCAGAAGAAGACCTGAGAGCTGAGTGCAGTGAGAGCTCAGGACATTGGGGCTGTGCAGAGTGTTGAGAAGGAAGAATGATCTAGAGTGAACGATGGCATAAGCCACAGATAAAATTGCAGTGCATGGTGGTGCACACCTGTAATACTGGTAACTTTGGAAGCTGAGACAGGAAGGTTACAGGTTTGAGATCAGTGTGCAGTAACTTAGTGAGACCCTATTTCAATATAAACAAAAAGATGGAGAGTGTAGGTTAGAGGTAGGCAGCCCCAGAGTTCATATCCCTAGTGCTCCCCTACCCCCCACACAAAAGTTTACAGATTGGGAAAGGCAATTCTGTTTCTGTAATTCTGATCTTTGTATTAGTGTCAAAAACAATTAAATCAGCCAGGCGTGGTGGCGCACACTTGTAATCCCAGCACTTGGGAGGCTGAGGCAGGAGGATCACATAGGTTCGAAGCCAGCCTCAGTTACTTAGGCTCTCAGCAACTTAGTGAGACCCTCTTTCCAAATATATAAAATAGGTCTGGGGAGCTGGGCATGAGAGCACATGCTTATAATCCCATCGCTTGTGAGGCTGAGATAGGAGGATCGCACAGGTTCAGAGCCAACCTCAGCTACTGAGTGAGGCACTCAGCAACTTATTGAGACCCTGTTTCCAAATAAAGTATAAAATAGGTCTGGGGGTATAGCCAGGAAAAATAAAAAAAGCCCCAGTACCACAAAAAAAAAAAAAAAAAAAGAAAGAAAGAAGGAAAGAAAGAAAGAAAGAAAATAGGTCTGGGAATATAGCCCAGAGGTAGAAAAAGCCCCTGGGTTCCACCCCCAGTACCACCAAATAAATAAATAAATAAAAATAAAAGAGTAAAAAGTAGGGCTGGGGATTTAGCTTGGAGGTAGAATGCCCCCGGATTCCATCTCTAGTACCACAAAAAAAGAAAAAAAAAATACACTGAAATCTGGTTTCTACTTATTTATTGATTCCTTTGTAGGATAAATTCTTAATTTACTAATTGCTATTTTCTTTTCTAAAGAAAAGGGTGGTTGTAACCAACCTGAATGGTCACACTGCTCGAGTCAATTGTGTACAGTGGATTTGTAAACAGGATGGCTGTAAGTATGAACCTGATTGCTAAATCTGATTTCAATCGTTTTCTGACGAGGCATGCTCAGTTTTCCTTCATTATTTTATTACCTTATTTAATGTTGTGCAGTTGGAAAATGAAAAAATGGTATGCCTAATAAAATATCTGACCTATCATTTTACTTTATAGCTGTTGAAGCACAGATGACACAGAAGTGAGGATGAGGGTAGAGGCAGCCTTGACTGGAAGACACCCCTAGTACCCATACCTTTGATTGATTGGAAACCTGGAGCTGAGCCTAGTCTAATGTGGCATTCGAAAGACTCAGCTTTGGGGTCTCTTTCAGCCACAGACAAGCTACTGCTTTTTTTTAGGCAAGACATTGCATCCATGTTGACCTTAAGTTTATATCTGTTAGTGCCATCTGAAAAGTTAGGGATTAGGCCCTTAGAAACTTAGTCAAAATTAATATCATAATAATACCAAGAAGTAGTCACAGGTTTTCATTCAACGTTCTATCATGAATGTGTAGTGGAGCTCTCTAGGGCTACATGAGGTGTGGTATTACCACAGGTTAAGCAAAAACAGATTTGAAAACCTAGTTTAAAGTTACATTAAAGAGATTTGCAGAAGTACAAAACAGTGCTTTTCTTCTCAGTGTGTGTGTGTGTGTGTGTGTGTGTGTGTGTGTGTGTGTGTGTGTAACCGCCAGCCCTATTTTGGATTTTTTTTTTTTTTTTTTTTTTTTTTTTTTTTTTGCGGTACTAGTGACGGTACCCAGGGACATTCTACCTCCAAGTTATATCTTCAGCCCTATTTTTTATTCTTTATTTTGAAACAGGGTCTCACTGAGGCTATCTGCAAACTGTGATCTTCCTGTCTCAGCCTCCCAAGTGCTGGGATTATAAGCACGTGCCACCAGGCCTGGCTCTCCAGTCCTGTTTTGATAAACATCAGTATTTCATGGGAAAGTGTTATTTCTGTTAACATACAATGGACTTTCTTGTAGTCTACTTAAAAAATAAACCCTATTAAATAAGTATTTTTCAAATTTCTCAGTTTTAGTTTCTAATAGAGTTGATATTGTTATATATGACCAATATAATCAAAAACTTTTTAGGGATCTTTAAAAAAATTTAAGAGTATGAAGGAATCCTGAAACCAAAAAATGTGAAAATTGCCCTACTTGTATACATTATTTCTCTTTTATCCCTAAGATTCTCTGATGCAAGAATTTTTAGTTAGCACCTTGATTGCTTTTAAATGGTTCTTACACAATCCACTGGAATTTCCCCAAGTGTCTTAAATATACCTATGGTAGTATTATTACAGATTCTGAATTAAGTTTGTTTTTCATTCCACATTTGTTGAAAGCATTCTGATCCAGGTGTAAGACCCCAATGAAAAATTATAAAGCCCCTAGCAACTAGCCAAATGCATGGCAAGTAGTTCCTCATTCCTGTTAAAGTGCAGATTTGAGAAATCTTTCTGCTATGGGTGAAAAGTGCAAGCTTAGGATATATTTCTGCTGCAGTTTGAAAAGTACAAGCTTAGGAAACATCATGATTAAGGGTACAGTGATAAAAAATGTGTGACCCCCAGGTCAGCCCGCCTTGGTCCAGAAATCTGCTGACTACAAGATGGACACACCTAGCATCTTGTCCAACGTTTGACCCCAGATTGTGCTTTTCAAATGGTTTTGTAATTTTCCTTTGACGTATGTAATCCGGCCCAATCCCCTCCCCAGCTTGTGGTTTTTCCCTTTAAATAATCCCAGCCCCTAGTGCTCGGGGTCAATCTCAGCTCCTGTGTGAGTCATGAGGCAACCCCAGTGCACACTGGCTCCTTAATAAACCTTTTGCACATTGCATCAAGGATAAGTCTCTCATGGGTACTTGGTGTCGCTAATCCCAAGGCTTGAGGGTCTCCCCTCTGTGGGGGTCTTTCACAGGCATGAATGAAGACTTTCTTGAATTAGACTTTGCTATAGTTTTATCTATGATATTAAAAAAAAGTTTAATAAGCTACTTATATCAGTAGGTAAAGCAGGATTAGACATGTAATCAGGTCAGTAAAAACCATTAAATAGTACAAGAGATGGCTGTTAATGCAGATGTTAAAAGACAGTTGTAATTTATTAATTGCCACCATATGACTACTCAAGTCTATAAGAATTTGTTACAAAATATTAATTTGGGCATGTGTACTGTATCTTCCTTTAAGAGTGAGGTTATATAAAGTTAATTACTTTTGTGTCACTATAATCTATACTAATTATGATTAATTTGCTCTAATAATAAGGCTCTATCACTAAATAATTCAGATATTTTTCCTAACCACGCTATCAGAAACCAACGAAATTTTAATAACATTTTCATTCTAAAATACCTGATTTCTTACATGCTACTTTTATTACCTTATTATAGTTATTCTCAAAGTCATGTAAATAAATGGCTTACTTTCTGTGATGCATGAGGAGATTGGAGCCCAGGAACATGGATGGCTGGCAGAAGAGTTAAGAAATGAGTCCGGGATTTCTGGAGCTCAAATCTAATGCTGTTTATTTATTTAACTTTATAGCTGGAAAGTTTTGTAATGCTCTTTACACTGTCTCCTAGTTGCCTCCCTAATACCCAGCACATAGACCCAAAGAAACAAGTAAACTGAAGGTACAACCAACCCAGAATTTTGTTTCCTCCCTTTTTTGGTACTTATTCATATTTCTTCTGTCATCATCTTGAAATTGTAAATGTTTAAAAGAGTTATTTTGAAATATATGTCTAATCTTAGAAATTAGGATTTTATTTGATAGCAGCAGCTGACTCTGTTGTCTCAAATGTTATTCCTGCCAGAAGTGTTTGGCTTGAACCTAATTATGAGGAAATAGTCAGCCCAATCCAGATTGAGGAACACTGTTAGACAACTGGCCTGCACTGTCATTGTCACAAAAAGGGGGAACTGGGAAGCTTCTACATTAACGATTACAGATGAGGTTACCAAATGAGTCTTAGCTTCTGAGTCCAAAACAAAAATAGCTGTGAGAGATATTACTGGAAGTTTTGGAAATTCTAATATGGACTGTATGTTACATAATAATACTGTATTAATGTTAAAATTCTTGAATATGAGCATTGTATTTTGTTAATGTAAGAAAATGTTCTATTTCTTAGGAGAGATGTGAAAAAGTCTCTAATAAGTGGTCACAGTGTTTGCAACTTATTTTTTTATGTTTTGTTTGAAAAAAGTGTATGCATAAGTAGAGTATAAACAAATAGGGCAAAATGTTAAATCTAGATAAGTATAGGTAAGAGATACAGGGGTTTTATGTATTTTCTGTAGCTTTGAAATTTTTAAAAATAACTGGGAAAAATGAAATGAATAAAAATATTTACTGAGACATATTTTTTCAGCTCCTTCTACCGAAATAGTTTCTGGAGGATCTGATAATCAAGTGATTCATTGGGAAATAGAGAATAATCAGGTATGTATATAAGAATAATCAAATGCACATATAAGTGTGTTTTTTAAAATTTCTATTTATTTATTTATTTATTTATTTATTTATTTATTTATTTTTATTTTGGTGGTGGTAGTGGGGTTCCTGGAAGCCCTTCTACCTCTGGGCTATACTCCCAGACCTATTTTATACTTTTTTTATTTTTGGAAACAGGGTCTCTTAAGCCAGCACAGCTGGCTTAGAACCTGCACGATCCTCCTGTCTCCGCCTCCCAAGGCGGGGATTACAAGCGTGCGCCACCACACCCGGCTATATAAGTGTGTTTATAAGAAATATTTTTTTTGCCGGGCGTGGTGGCGCACGCTTGTAATCTCCGCCCTTGGGAGGCAGAGACAGGAGGATCGCGCAGGTTCGAAGCCAGCCGTGCTGGCTTAAGAGACCCTGTATCCACATAAAAAAGTATAAAAATAGGTCTGGGAGTGTAGCCCGTGGGAGTGTAGCCGGAGGTAGAAGGGCTTCCAGGAACCCCAATACCACCAAAAAAAAAAAAAAGAAGAAATAATTTTTTCAGAATTTTCCTCTCATTTCTTTTTGTCCTTTATGAAGGACATATACTGTGTCTTTTGTACTTGGTAGGCCCTGTATCCTTCCCCTTATTCATTTCTGTTCTTATTTTCATATACTTTAAATCATGTATGAATTTCCTACATTTTGGAATAATTGTTAAACTGTTCCAACATGGACAGAGATTTCAATGTAGTAAAAAGACTCCTGTATAAGTAGGGCAGCTGCCACCACGTGAGCATAAATCTACATAATTTGGAGTGACATGGTATAATGGGCCTCTATTGGTTGTTTCTAATTATAAACAAAAAGTGCATTAGCTATCTGAACATCTGCCTTGCAGAACATATTTATAAGGCAGTCCCCCTTCTATCTTGAATCAGGCACATAGTTCTGAAGGCAGAATGTACTTGAATAACTAGAGTACAAGTGAGTCCATGAGTAAATGCACTGACTTGTTGCACTGCAACCTTTGTACCATGAGAGTTGAGAAGATATTTAAAGGTGGACTTCATGTTGGGCTTTAAAGGGTAGGACAGTTGCCCAGGGAGAAATTAAAGGAGTAAGGATTCTGGTAAGAAAAAAATAGCAATTTTATTACATGCATGAACCATTTTCTCCCCTTTTATATCTCTTAGACTCCCTTGGAATACAGTTTTGGAAATGTTACTAAATAATACTTTGTGAACAGTAATACTAGAGATTTACCATAGGAAAAGCTCATATGCAAATTTGAATACTATCATTAAAACTGTGTTCTTCAGTAGCAGGCATTTGGAAATCTCAGGAGTATGACTGTCAAAAAAATGTTGATCAGCCGGGCATGGTGGAGTGCACACCTGTAATTCCAGTACTTGGGAAGCTGAGATAGGAGAATCGGAGGTTCAATGACAGAGTTGGCAAGTAGTGAGACTCTCATCAAACTGGTGAGACCCTGCTTCAGAATAAAAATAAAATAGGGCTGGGGGGTGTAGCTTGGAGGTAGAATGCCCCTGGGTTCAATCCCCAGTGCCATACACACAAAAAAAAACTTAATCTAAAACTGGGCATAGTGGAACATGCCTGTAATCCCAGTACTTGGGAGGCCGAGACAGGAAGATTGCAAGTTCAAGGCCAGCCTCAGTCACTTAGCAAGACCCTGTTTTAAAATAAATAAAATAAGACTGGGTGTATAGCTCAGAGATAGAATGCCCCTGGGTTCAATCCCCAACCACCTCCCCCCAAAAAAGGAGATTAATCTGACATCAAGTGTGCCAAACTAGAGTTGAAAAAAATGAATAGAAAGATATAGGGTGTGTTTTGAAAAAAATTGAATTTGATGTTGACAGGTTAGTTTTCAAAGAAAGGAATGGGAATCTGAGGGGCAGGGGAAGGAGGAATAACAAGGATGCGATTTGGTCCTAGGGCCCTGGGAGAAAGGTGCTTCTATAGAGAAAAGTGGGCAAGGAGGACGGAAGATGTAGGCTCTGTCATAGACATGTCAGTCGAATCGCTGGCTGGGCACCCAGACCTAGTCTCAGAAATGAGAGCAGTTGTGAAGGTGGAGTTTGGAGCCCCCTCAGCTTGAATGTAAGGACCAGAGGGGGAAATGTAGCATACTTGGTTCCTGCTGAGATCAATCTTGAGAAGAATCCAGGAAGGAGGTGTGTGTGGTGTGTTTGTGTGTGTTACTAAGGATTGAACCCAGGGGCATTCTACCTCCAAACTACACCTAAAGCTCTATTTTTTATTCTTTATTTTGAAAGAGGGTCTCACTAAGTAGCTTAGGCTGGCTGAGAAGTCTTGATCCTCCTGTCTCAGTCTCCCAGGTACTGGGGTTACAAGCGTGTGCCACCATACCTGGCTCAGATAGGAATATTTGAGCATTTATTTTGGAACCCTTAAGCTGGGACTTGTAGACGTTTCCTGACAGTAGAGATGATCACAGGCTAAGCAAGCATCAGAGGGCAGACAGCAGACTTAGCGGGTGAGAGTGAGGCCAAACATGGAGGAGAAGAGGGGGATGAAAGATGTAAGAGGGATGAAGGAATAAGAGGATTCCGGGGCCTAAGGGCTTAGTGCTCCTTTCCATGTGTGAAAACATGCACACACGTGCTCAGTGCACCTTGACTCCTGATAAAAGGAAATAATTCTAACCTGGTGTAGTGAAAGGTTTGAGTCTTTGAGCATTGAGCATTATTGTTGTTATTATTATTACTAGAGAGACTGTGTGTGTGTGTGTGTGTGTGTGTGTGTGTGTGTGTGTGTATTACGGGAGATTGAGCCTAGGGGCATTCTGCCTCTGAGTTATACCCCCAGCCCTATTTTTTATTCTTTATTTTGAAACAGAGCCTCACTAAGTTGCACAGGGCCTCTTTAAGTATCTAAGGCTGTCCATGAACCTGTGATCCTCCTGTCTCAGACACCCAGGTACTGGGATTACAAGTGTACACCACCATACCCGGCCTGAGCATTGTTCTTTTTTGGGGGGGCGGGGGGGTTGGTGGTACTGGCGTTCCTGGAAGCCCTTCTACCTCCGGGCTACACTCCCAGACCTAATATATATATATATATATAATTTTTTTTTGGAAACAGGGTCTCTTAAGCCAGCATGGCTGGCTTTGAACCAGCATGATCCTCCTGTCTCTGCTTCCCAAGCGCGGAGATCACAAGCGTGTGTCACCATGCCCAGCCTGAGCATTGTTTTTTAAAAAGCTGGTGAACTTGGGAGATTTTGTGTGTGTGTGCGTGCGCGCGTGCGTACATCCGTTCGTGTGTGTTTAAAAAAAAAATTCTCTTGTTGAACTGTAACCCTTCTTAAAGTTGTGAAATGGCTAGGCTTGATAGTGTATGCCTGTAATCCCAGGACTTGGGAGGCTAAAACAAAAGGATTGCAGGCTCCAGACCAGTCTCAGTAACTTAGGCCCTCTACAACTTAGTGAGATCTTGTCTCAAAATAAAGAAAAAGGGCTGGGGGTGTGGCTCAGAGGTAGAATACCTCCGGACTCAATCCCCAGTACCACTTTAAAAAAAAAAAGACGTGAGGCTGTGCGTGGTGGCGCACGCTTGTAATCCTCGCGCTTGGGAGGCTGAGACAGGAGGATAGCACAGGTTCAAAGCCAGCCTCAGCTACTTAGTGAGGCTCTCAGCAACTTAGTGAGACCCTGTTTCTAAATAAAGTATAAAATAGGTCTGGGAGTATAGCCTGGAGGTAAGAGAGCCTCTGGGCTCTACCCCCACTACCACCCCCTCCCCCCAAAAAAAGACGTAAAATGAATATTTTCAATAGATTTAATCTTTTAGAGGACAGTGATACAGACTTACTTAAAGAAGATTTATAAATATAGAACATTGTAAGAAAGGAGAAAACTACAAAATCTGAGCAGAGGTATCTTTCTGGATAACATCATTCCAGATCTCTTGCTCTGTGTAACTATGCATAAAGGAGATTGTACTGTGTGAATCTTTTAGAAGTATTTATTTATTTTTATTTATTTTTAAATTATTTATTTATTTATTTATTTTTCACTACTGGGGATGGAACCCAGGAGCATTCTACCTCCAAGCAACACCCCCAGCCCTATTTTTTTTATTCTTTATTTTGAAACAGGATGTCACTGAGTTACAAAGGGCCTCACCAAGTAGCTGAGGCTGTCTGCGAACCATGATCCTCCTGTCTCAGCCTCCCAAATGCTGGAATTACAAGTGCGGGCCACCATGCCCAGCCAGATGTATTTTTTAAAGAAACCAGAAATTAAAGATTAAGGGAAGTTAATATTCAGTTAGTGTTTTTACATTACCCTAATGCCAGAGTGTTAGCTACTTTGTTGAATGATAGAGTTTTGCGTAGCTGGAAAACCAACTGAGATGACATTTATGAAACACTGCGATTTTATCAGACAACTTAAGAGAAAAAACTTTCTCAAAGGAAGCAGTGAAATCTCACACATTTGAAAGAAACTCTTAAAAAGCAGACTTGGGATTGGTGTATAGCTTAGTGTTAGAGTACTTGCCCAGCATGAAGGAAGCTGTGGGTTTAATACCTAGCAGTTAAAAAAAAAAAGACCCAAAGAGCAATGGAAAAGATGCTAGCTGGAATGCTGCATGCAGCAGATAGACCTGATATGCCAATAGAGTCTCCTGTTTCTCTCTTCCACTTTTCTGTTTTGTAGCCATACTTATTATGAAAGCATTGCAAGTGGATACTACAAGTACTTGGTAAATGTTTGGTGGGAAAATGCTATTTATGCAATCCCAAATAATATTCAGATATCACTAATACAAATTCTAACGTTACAGTAAAAAAAAAAAAATTCCTGGTAGAAACTACTTTTGTTTAATGACAACTAAAATTTAGACAAACTAATATGTGCCTCTTGTTGTGATGCACTTATGTGGTAATGCTGTCTGAATGTGTATCCTGAATCTTCATGCAGTCAAAATGTATGTCAGAATTAATTCATGAGGAAACATCAGACTAATTCAAAAGGAAGAACTTCCATGAAACTGGCCTGTATGCTCCAAAAATGGCATTGCCATGGGCATCTTTCCATGGCAGAAGGCATACATTTATCTACATTAGTCTTTTTATTGGCTATAATGTATGTCTACTAGAGTTTACTTAATCAGTTCCTTATTAACATTTTAGGTTGATTGTGATTTTTACTATTATAAAAAATATGGTGAAGATTCTTCATCTGTCTTTAATATTGTTACACAAATGCTGTTTCTTCAGAGTAGATTTCTAGATGTGAGATTGCTATGTTTAAAGGTTCTATACTTTTTATGCACTCCTAACATAGCCAGACAGGCTTCTTGAAAGTTTTCACTCACAGCCAGGCATGGTGGTACACACTTGTAATCCCAGTACTTGGAAGGCTGAGACAGGAGGATCATAGATTTGAAGACAGCCTCAACAATGTAATGAGACTTTGAGCAGCCAAGTGAGGCCCTGTTTAAAAAAAAAAGGTGTAGCTCTGAGGGTGTGGCTCAGAGGTGGAATGCCTCTGGGTTCAACATCTAGTGTAAAAAAAGTTTTCATTTTTTTAACTTAGAGAACTTATTTCTGGATCAGACATTTTAGTGACACTTTTATTCCTATGGTTCTAGCTAAATAAAGTGGAAACTGATAATTATTTTGGAGAGGGACACTGAGGGTTGAACCCAGGGACATTCTACCTCTAAGCTACGCCCCAGCCCAATTTTATTGCTTATTTGGGGACAGGGTCTCACTAAGTTCCGGAGGGCCTCTCTCAGTTGCCGAGGCAGGCTTCGAACCTGCAATCCTCATGTCTCAGCCCCCAAGTACTGGCATTACGAGTGTGTGCCACCACACCTGACTTACTTTTTTTTTTTTTAATCATAACACTTCTGTCATTCTTTCTGAGTCAGCTTTTAAAAGCAGTCCATCTCCAAGGCCATGAGGGACCTGTTTATGCAGTGCATGCAGTTTACCAAAAGGGGACATCGGATGCTACATTACACACGCTGATAGTTTCTGCAGCTTCAGATTCTGCTGTTCGGCTCTGGTCTAAAAAGGGTTCAGAAGGTAGGTTCAGAGGCATTATTATCCAGGCATTTGATCATAATAGCTATGATCAAATGAACGACACCTAGAAGAGCAGACATATAATCATTTGAAACTGTTGAATAACATTAAAAATGTTATAATTCATGGAGGGGAAAGCTAAAATGAAAGGGTAGGAGAGGAAGAAAGCTGTGGTTGATTAATGGAAGAGCTACATTTGAATATGTGTAAAATTGGAGGTAGCATGGTCAACCTGGACACTCATTGTTGGAAGGGGGAAAGGAGAAGCGGGGAAGGGGAGAGGGCACCAAGCACAGTCTGCATGTATGCCATTTTCAGTATGATCCACATAAAAATTTTAAAAAAGTTGTAATTCTAATCCAAATGTTTTCTCTTCTTTGAATTATTTCACATTTCCTTTACACTAAACCATTTGACCTTGTAAATCCCTTCTAAGCCTTTGTGTGAGTCATTTTCTTCTCTGTCACCTTGTTAGAATTTGGCCATGAAACTCTACATGGTCAGTGGGGGCTCAGGACTGGTGTCTCTCATCGCTGCAGCCACCCAGGGCTGTGCCAGTGCTACCCAGCTTCTCTAGTGGATAGGTCAGATGTGGTTGTTCATGGTATTTTTATCATTTTTTAGTAACATGCCTTCAGACCTTGGACTTTGGAAATGGATTCGCTCTGGCTGTGTGCTTATCCTTTTTGCCTAACACTGATGGTGAGTATCCTATCTATCTGTCTGTCTGTCTGTCTATCTATCTATCTATCTATCTATCTATCTATGCATGGCAATATACTCGTGTATCTCCTTGTGACTATAACCTAAAAGAAATATATGGCTTTTACTTTTGTATCTAAATGTTTGCACTCATTTATCTGTTGTGCTGATGATCAAGCTGAAGACCTTACACATTAGGCAGGCAGGTGTTCTTCCACTGACCTGTACCTCCTGCCCAGTATCTAAATGTTTTCATTAAACAAATTGAGACGTGGTGTTATAATATTCAGATTATCTAAATATAGAACATAAAGTTAAGGGAGACTACTAGGAAATTTGGTAGCTGTTGAAAATGTAAGTGACTTAATATGTACAAAAGATTGACACTCTTGTTTATGAAATATATTAAAGATGATAGCCAATGTGAAGCAGTCATTCTCTTTGCTTCCTCTGTTACCTGAACAAGAGGCCCGCTGGAGAGGCAGGGCCTAGAAATTTCAGTCTCTTGCCTTCCGCCTCAGGACCTGTTGTGACTCCTTAGTTTTGTGTCGTAGTTCCATTTTGGGAAAAGGTTCCCTGGAAGGAGAAGCTTCAAACATTCTGGTTTTATAACAATTTCTTCTGATCTACATTGAGACCAAGTAACTAGAGGTTTTTCTTCTCTTTTCTTTTCTTTTCTTTCCCCTTTTGGCTTTTTGAAGGTGATTTAAAGTGAAAAGGCCCTTGAAAAATACATTTGATAGTCAAATGTTTCCTTAGAAAACAGTCCCTATTTTATCTTGTTCCAGAGACATTAAGGCTGTCTTGGGGATTTTTTTTTTAAGAAAACTAATATTATCTTATTTGTCTTTCTTCCTACCTTTTTGGCTCTAATATACTTTTATTGGTGCATTATAGTCTCACATGTAAATCATGTTGATAATCATGTTGATGTAAATCATGTTGATAATTCATAGCAGCACAATTTTAATTTTTTAAATTTTTTGGTGGTACTGGGAATGGAACCCAGAGGCCTTTTATCTCTGGGCTACACTCCCAGACCTATTTTATATTTTATTTGGAAACAGGGTCTCTTAAGCCAGCTGAGGCTGGCTTTTCAAACCCACGCAATCCTTCTGTCTCAGCCTGCCTCCCAAGTGCGGGGATTACAAGCATGCGCCACCACGCCCAGCTACATAGCAGTACAATTTATAATAGCCAAATTATGGAATGACCTAGATGTCCATCAACAGACAAATGGATTACAAAACCCACTCATTCAAGCTCATTTTAGTAACACTTTTCATAGCTTCTTAGCCTACATATTTAATTACATGCTCTCTTACTAAAAGTAAGAAAAATCATTTGAAAAGTATTCAAATCATTCTCAAAATGTAAAGTCCTTGACAAAACAAACGTATCCATAAATTTTTGTGCAGCAGCCATGGTGCTGGGCCCATGAGCCGCTTTTCATCATTCAGTTAGTTAACAGCTTTTTGTACTGGTCTTCTGGGAAACATAGTGAAGATGCATGTTGCTTGATCTTGAGCTTCTTTTCCACTGTTCCTTCCATCAAAAAGACCAATAGAAGCCAGGTGTGGTGGCGCACATTTGTAATCCCAGCTTTCAGGTGGCTGAGATTGGAGGATCACAGTTTGCAGACAGCCTCAGCTACTTAGTGAGGCCCTCTACAACTTAGTGAGACTCTGTTTTAAATTAAAGAATAAAAAACAGGGCAAGGGGTGTAACTCGCAGGTTGAATGCCCCTGGGTTCCATCCCCAGACCCGCAAAAAAAAAAAAAAAAAAAAAAAAAGGCCAATAGAATAGAGCTACTAACTATCTCAGTTAATTAATAGCTATTTTGTCAAGTAATCACTGAATGATATGCTTTAGAGTATCCATTTATCCGTTTTATTCTTAGAGACATTTGTTGAGTACTTTCCATTTATTTGTTCAATGGTATGGGAATAGAATTCAGGATACTTTACCTCGAGCTTAGAATCTACAGAAGTGATAATACTTGTGGAGTACTTTCAGTGATGCTCGTTTTCCCTCTCCCAGTACCAGTATTGGCATGTGGTGATGATGACTGCAGGATTCACTTATTTGTTCAGCAAAATGATCAGGTAATTAAAGATGTTTACTAGAATTTTTCTCTCCTTAGTAACATACTGTAATATGGGCTATTTCCATATGATAAGATTTTAGAAATGTTCTAATACAAACCAGAATAATTCGATAGGGGAACCTTTTTTTTGACAGTTCTATTTTTTTAGATGGTCTTTCGTTATTTGTTTGAACACCAAGTAACTGCAGCCTTGGCCACCATGCCCAGAGTTGTGGGGAGGAATAGGTTGTTAGGCAGGGGAGGAGAAAAGGAAGATGCCATTGTAGTAGGGTTTTTTTCCTTAAAATTTTTATTTATTTAATTTTTTGGTACTGGGAACGGAACCCAGGGGCATTCTGAACTATAACTCAGCTCTATTTTATTCTTTTATTTGGAAAAAGGGTCTCACTAAGTTGCTGAGAGTCTTCACTGCTTGCTGAGGCTGTCCTCTAACCTGTGATCCTCCTGTCTCAGCTTCCCAAGTACTGGAATTACAGACTTGTGCCACCATGCCCGGCTTCTTAAAAATTTTAAGTGAGATTCAGTGTGCCTATGGTGAAACACCCCCTGGTAGTGCTTATTTGTTCTTCTGAGCTTTACCTACACTTGGAGTACCTAAATCAAAGGAGAGGAATCCAGAAGTAGAGTTGGTTAACTCTAAGCCCAGTTATTTAAAAATGAGGATATTTGTTTCCTTGCTTTCTGTAAAAATATTAAAATGACTGTGAAAGGCTAATTATCCAACTTCTCCTTTTTTTTTTTTTTTTGGTGGTACTGTGGATTGAACTGAGAGGCATTCTGTCTCACTAGGTTGCTGAGACGCTTGCTTAGTTGCTGAGCCTGGTCTTGAACCTGTTATCTTCCTGTCTCAGCCTTCCAAGTACTGAAATTACAAGCGTGTACCACCATACCTGTCTTCCAACTACTATATACTATACCAACTACTATACTATTCCAACTACTATATACTATACTATAACTACTTTCTATACTATACCCATAGCAGGTCTTTTTAGCTTGTAAGCTTTTAAGTTATTTTAAATATTTAAAGTTGCTCAATTAATGATTTAGATATTACATAGTGAGATTTTAAAATTCTCTAATGAGTGCTTTAGCCCATGTCTAACCAGGTAGCATTCTCAGTAAAAGGGATGCAGTGGGCATGCATGGCTGAGACCAAATGAAGTCACTGATACACATGAAAATATTAAATTCTTACATCAAGTCTGATCATTTTTGTTATCTTACTAGTTTCAGAAAGAGCTTTTTCTCTGTGGACATGAGGACTGGATAAGAGGCGTGGAGTGGGCATCCTTTGGTCAGTATGAAAATTTACTAAAGCACACATGATGGGACAGTTACCTGTAACTTCCAAGAAAGCAGTCCTTATATTTTGATTTTTGGTTTTCTTTATGTATTACAATGTTCTATTGTCCTAGTTAGAAAAGAGGATACTTATACTTCTGCTGACAGTTAATTAGGTGGTAGAAGATTAAATACATTGATATTTACAAGATGATACCAGCTCTTTTGTAAACATACAGACATTTTTAAGTTCTTTGTTGAACTTAGTGGGCTATCTATATGAATACCCCTTGTTATTAACATTTATCACCATTTCATATCTGTCATATTATTAAAAATGAATGTATGTCACATGGAAGGATAAGGAAACAGTCTAATTCTTTGGGAAATCTAGAAATGTACATATTGTAAAGGAGAGAGCCTTATACCTAAATTTTAAAATAATACAATGTATTTTTAAATAGGTAGAGATCTTTTCCTAGCAAGCTGTTCACAAGATTCCTTGATAAGAATATGGAGGCTGTATATAAAATCAACATCTTCAGAAACTCAGGATGATAATATAAGACTGAAGGAAAATACTTTTACTATAGAAAATGAAAGTAAGTACTGGAGATATTTGATGTGATGGTGTCTAGGTCTGTTGGCTCAGTCCTTTGTCTGTTTTACCACACATCTGTGTGAAAGTTTGCTCTTCAGTGTCACATCCCTATCTGAAACTGATATTGTGTGTTTTTTTATTTTAATGTGAAGATGAGTCATTTTTATACTTAAAACTTATTTTTCTATATTAGTGTTTAATGTTTCTCAATAAATTAATTTATAAATTATTACTAAATTTGCTATTTTAGCATAGGAAAATGTAAGGGAATAGTATGAATTAATCATACTTTTGTTGGAGTACACTAGTAAAAGGTTAGCTAAATTCCAACATTCGAGTAGTATATATAGTTCTGGGTTTTGTTTGTTTGTTTGACTGTCTTAGCATTAGCATGGCAGGGTAGATCCTGTTGGAATGTTGAATTTAAGGTTTTTTTTTTTTTTTTCATTTTTGGCATGCTGAGGATGGAAGGGATGAAATCTGGTCCTCCTGCATGCTAGGCAAGTGCTCTACCACTGAGCTATAACCCTAGCCCTGTTTTTTTAACTGATAAAAACGGTACATGTGATGTTTCAGTACATGTATCTAGTGTTTAAAATTTTCTTTTCTTTCCTGACTGCAATATAACAGCTGTTTCAGAAAATTTAGCAAAACAAACCATATTCTTTAATATTTATTTATTTATTTATTTCTGTGGTATTGGGGGTGGAACCCAGGGGCCTTCTACCTCCATAATAACACTTCTAGAGCTTTTTTTTTTTTTTTTTTGGTGGTTCTGGGGATGGAACCCAGGGACATTCGACCTCTGAACTACACCCCCTGACCTATTTTTTATTCTTTATTTTGAAACCGGGTCTCACTGAGTTGCAGAGGGCCTCACTAAGTAGCAGAGGCTGTCTGCAAACCGTGATCCTCTGGTCTCAGCCTCCCTCCCGAATGCTGGGATTACAAGAGTGTGCCACCACACCCGGCTTCCAGAGCTATTTAATATTTTATTTGGAAACAGTGTCTCACTAAGTTGCTGAGAGCCTCACTAAGCTGGTGAGGCTGGCTTTGAACCTGCAATCCTCCTGTCTAAGCTTCCCAAGTACTGCGACACCAAGCTGGGCTCAATATTTATATATGGTAAGAGAAAATTTTATCTTCTGAATTTTATCTCCTATAATTTTGAATAATGGATGAGGTTAATGAAATTTAAAATTCATGGTTTTTTTTTAGTCGTAACATTTTGTTTTTAATTTTTCTTATATAATTGCACAACTGATTTGGTTATGCAAACACTGTTTTTAGAAGAGCTTTGAAGAAAGAATGCCTTGATTGCTTTTGTTGTAGGTATTCCAGTAACATTTGCAGTCACTTTGGAGACTGTGCTTGCTGGTCATGAAAACTGGGTAAATGCAGCTCATTGGCAACCTTCGTTTTACAGAGGTAGGAAGAAAAACATGCATATATCTCATGTTTCAGTTAAATCTCATAGTATTATAAGCTGAAGTGGAGGGGTTTTATTGAGTATAATGAGAAACCTCAAATACAATACATTTTCAAGTTTTGATGGAGTGTAAGACTGGTGTTCTGGACGTTCAGTTCCATTGAAGAGGGTACTCTTTCTTTTGTGTGTGTTGGGGGCTGAGGATTGAATCCAGGGACATTCTACTTCTCTACTAGACCCCTGCCCTTTTTATTTTTTTAATTTTTTTGTGGTACTAGAAATTGAACCCAGGAGCATTCTACCTCCAAGCTATATCCTTTGTTTTTTATTCTTTATCTTGAAACAGGGTCTCACTATCTTGTGGAGAGCCTAATTAGCTGAGGCTGGCCAAGAACCTCTGATCTTCCTGTCTCAGCTTCCCAAGTACTGGGATTACATGCATGTGCCACCACGCCTGGCTTAATTTTTTTACTTTTCTTAGTGTAGTATAGTCTCACGTGGTACTGTAGCTCATAGTGATAGTGACATACGTGTACACAACACTTGGAGGGCTTTCCTTCGCTCCCTCCCCATTCCCTGGTTCGCCATACGGGTATTGAGATTGATATTGGTATGCTCACATATGCACATAATGTCAGTGGAAGTGATTCCTTCATTGATTCTCCAACCCCCACCCTCTCCCCAGACCACCTCCTTGGCTCCACTAAAGTTTCTCTTCTGTTATCTGAAGTCCCTCTGGCATCCTGATTACTCCCTAGTTTGCCCATATGAGAGAAAACATGACTCTTCACTTTCTGTGACTGACTGATCTCACTTAGCATAATGTTCTCGAAGTCCTGTTTTCCCCCAAGTAACATTATTTTGTTCTTTATTGCTGAGTAGAATTCCACTGTGTATATATCCCTTACTTTTATAATCTATTCATCTGTTGATGGACACCTAGGTTGGTTCCATAATTTGTCTGTTGTGAATTACACTGCTATAAAGATGGATATGCATGTATTACTATGATTTTCTGATCTCATTTTGTTTGGAAAGATACCCAAGAGTGGTATAGCTGGGTTATTTTTTAATTTTTAATTTGAAAGCAGGGTTTTGCCAGCTTGCTGAGAGCCTCACTAAGTTGCTGAGGCTGACTTTGAATCTGTGATTCTCCCATCTCAGACTCCCAAGGACTGGGATTTATGGGCATGCCCCACTGTGCCCAGCAGTTTCTATTGCTCTTAACCTCCATTTATGGATTGACGGTTTTGTCATGTCCAAGGTGGTGCTCCTATAGAATTGAGCAAAGTGTGGCCTCATTCTTACACCCAGCTCCTTATTCCTACATTATGTTTTTTTTTGCCAGTCTTCTCTTTTCTTATTACTTTCTCTGTTGGGGTCAACTCTGATGCCTCCTGCTTGCCCTTGCATAATGGCTTCTTTCTTTCCAACTCATAGCACCTCCTTTTGCCGGGCTAAGTCTTCGAGTGTCAGTGTTGTACAGAGAATTACTGCCATCTCACAAAATCAAAATGGAGCCACTCACGTTAAGGTTTCACTATGCTTTTTATCTTACAAGAGACATCAGGATTAGAAAGATAGCCAAAGTATTCATAATTAGTAAATAATAAATTTGGCATTATAGATATCAAGAAACCCTGTGTGTTCTTTTGGACTTTTCATCCTCCTGTGGAGGCAACTACAATACTCAGTTCGATGTATCTCATTCCCATATATGTTTTTATATTTTTATTACATATTTATATGACCATGAACAATATTATTTTATAGATATTAAAACTTGATGTTAATATGCATTTATTTGTTTACAACATGCCATTTTAATTGAACGTGTTTTGGAGGTATGTCCATGTTGATTCATGTAACTAGTTCTTTTTATTTTTTTAATTAATTAATTAATTTTTTGCGGGTCTGGGGATGGAACCCAGGGGCATTCGACCTGAGCTACACTTCCTGCCCTATTTTTTTATTCTTTATTTTGAAACAGGGTCTCACGAAGTTGCAAAGGGCCTCACTAAGTAGCTGAGGCTGTCCACAAACTGTGATCCTCCTGTCTCAGCCTCCCAAATGCTGGGACTATAGGTGTGTGCCACCAGGCCCGGCTCTAGTTATTTTTAAATTACATATAGTAATCTATTGTCTGAATACATTACAACTTGTTTATCTGTTTTTCTAATGGTAGTCATTTGTGCTTTTTGCAAATTTTTGTTATTGTAACAATGCTATAGTGAATGTTCTTTGCAGTATTCTTGGGTTTTTTTCTGATCATCTGCAAATACAGTATTTTTTATCACCTAAAGATGTTAGTTTTTATTCTTTAGATGGTGTTCTACAGAAGCCAATGAGATTGTTGTCTGCCTCAATGGATAAAACCATGATTCTCTGGGCTCCAGATGAAGAGTCAGGAGTTTGGCTAGAACAGGTAAAAACAGACTTAAGGAACAGAAAATTGGGCTTTGCAAACTAAATGTTTAAATTCTGAATCTGTAGTCTTAGAACTGTAAATTTTCACTGTTTGTTCACATCAAATAAGTTAGCACTTAATCTCTGGAATGTGTTCTAGTACGGAACTATTAGCTGAGATTTTTTTCCTACTATTGTGTAGGTTCGAGTAGGTGAAGTAGGTGGAAATACCCTGGGATTTTATGATTGCCAGTTCAGCGAAGATGGCTCCATGATCATTGCTCATGCTTTCCACGGAGCATTGCACCTGTGGAAGCAGAATACAGTTAACCCAGTAAGTAAAGCACTTTCAAGCATTGTAGCACTGTATAAAATATATTAGAGGCATTTAAGTTTGGGTTAAAACACTTATCTCTGTAGGTATTATACTATATTAATACTATTATTTATACTAGGTAAGACACTTATGCTTTTCTAAAAAGAAAAGTAAAATGATGTATAGCATTATTAAGGAATTAATGAAACTTAATGAGTTTTCTGGGTTTTTTGTGGGGTTTTTTTTAGGTACTAGGTCTTAAAGCGAGAGGCACTATAGCTCTGAGCTATATTCTTAGCCCTTTTGAATTTTTTTTTTTTATTTTAATTTTGAGACAGGGTCTCCCTAAGTTGCAAGACTGGCCTCAAACTTGCAGTATTTCTGCCTTAGTCTCTCAAGTCACTGAGTGATTATAGGCACCTGCCACCATGTCCAGTTAATTTTTGTATAGAGCTAGGATGTAGTACAGTGATAGAATGTTTGCCTTGAATGAGAAAGGCCCTGGGTTCAACTTTCAGCACTACCAGTCAATAGGAAAATAAATAAGCTAAGCATGGTGGCACGTGCTTGTAATCCCAATACTTGGGAGGCTGAGAAGAGAGGATCACAGGTTCACAGCCAGCCTCAGCTACTTAGTGAGGCCCTCTGCAACTTAGTAAGGCCCTGTTTCAAATAAAGAATAAAAAACAGGGCTGGGGATGTAGTTCGGAGGTAAAGTCCCTTTGGGTTCAATCCCCAGTACCCCCCCCTCCACACACACAAAGTAAGTAAATAAATATTTGTATAGATGAAAAACAGGGGCTTGATACATCCTGGATGCTATGTATTTTATTCTTTATTTTGAAACAGGGTCTCACTAAGTTGCAGAGGGCCTCACTAAGTAGCTGAGGCTGTTCGCGAACTGCGATTCCCCCATCTTAGCCTCCCGAATGCTGTGATTATAAGCGTGCGCCACCATGCCCGGCTCTGAAAGCTATGTATTTTAAAGTAAATAAATAAATATAAGAAACAAGAGCAGCGATTGAAGTGTGACTTAGCATATTCTGAGTGTATATTTCATGGTTTCCTTTATAAAGTAAAATTCATGTATTTGTATAGCATTTAGTTTTCAGGCTAAATAAGAGTGCTGCCACCCATGAGATTTTGATTTCTCAATTTTTTTCTTGTGTCCTTTATTTGGAATTGGACTGTTAGGTTGTTTGTACTGTTGAATAAATCAACACATCATCAGCTGTAACATTATTAAGGTAGGAGGTATTTTTTATAATTAGTTTTGTTAAGCCGGGCGTGGTGGCGCACGCTTGTAATCCCCGCGCTTGGGAGGCTGAGACAGGAGGATCGCGCAGGTTCGAAGCCAGCCTCAGCTACTTAGTGAGACTCTCAGCAACTTAGTGAGACCCTGTTTTCCAAATAAAATATAAAATGGGTCTGGGAGTATAGCCCGGAAGTAGAAAGCCTCTGGGTTCCACCTCCAGTACCACCAAAAAACTAACTAAATAAATAAATAAAATTAGTTTTATTTCCTTAACTCATCTGGTCTTTAAGAGCCTTCATAGAAAAAAAGCAAAACAAAAAAAGCATCCGATGAGTAAGAAGCCACATTCCAGAAGGAAGGGTCTCGCTGTATGAATAATTTCACTTACCAAGGGTTGAGGGTTATTCTTTTTTTTTAATGGACTTTATTTTTAGAGCACTTTTAGATTAAGAGCAAAATTGAGCAAATTTCGAACCCAACACAAGCACAACTTTCCCTACTATTAATATCTCACACTAGAATCATACCTTAGTTAAAGACAAGGGTGATCTTAAAAGCAAATAAACACTGCCCTTTAGAATTGTTACTGTGGTAAACTCTATCCTTAGTCAGAAGGTGCTGTTCGCTGGTAGAATCTTTTTATAAACTCCCATTAGTGCTAACTTTAAAATCTATTTTTGTGTCACAGAAGAAATGAATATCCTTTTTTTGTGTGGGTATGGGGATGGAACCCAGGGGCATTCGACCTCCGAGCTACACCCCCTGCCGTATTTTTTATTCTATATTCTGAAACAGGGTCTCACTAAGTTGCAGAGGACCTCACTATGTAGCTGAGGCTGTCTGCGAACCATGATCCTACAGTCTCAGCCTCCCAAATGCTGGGATTACAAGCGTGTGTCACCACGCCCAGCTTAATAACCTTTTCTTGTCACAACATTTTTTTAACCAGAAATAATATAGTTTGATTACTGACTATATTCATCAGACTTGGCTTTGAATGACTCCCAGCTATTTATACAAATTTCGTTTTCCACTAGTAGTCAAATTTTACTACCACTTGAGGTTGGTTATTCAGTAAGATACTCTGGACCATGCATATGACATTTTTTATATTTTTTTATCCTTATTTGTTCATATGGCTGCTGCTCAGAAGGTAAATTATCTAGGTTTTATTTGTCTTTCTGTCCTTTATACTCGTAACTCTTTTTACTCAATAAAGAGAGCCACTAGGCCCAGACTCAGAACCTACTGACTTATTTTACAAAGTGCTTTTTTTTATTATTAGTTTAACAAATGCAGAGTTCCTAGTACGTGCCTCCATTGTTTGCATACTCTAGCATTATTCTACATCATTTCCTCGCTTAATCCTTTGATGCTCCTCTGAGGTAGTGGCCATTATTTTAATAGCCTTTTTACAAAAGAGTTCATTGAAGCATAGAAAGATTGTCGTACCCAGCTGCTAGGAGACGTCAATAAATGATGAGTGGAAAGAAATTTCCCACAATTACTACTTCAAAAAAAGGCAATATATATCTATATATATTAAATAGTTCTGATATGGTTGATTGGAAACAGACCTACTAGTTTTGATCCCATCTTGTATACATGGCTTCTTACCTGGCTTCAGTTTTTCCCATTACCAGACAGGAGTGCTTTACTTTGAGTAGAGGTCTTTAATTATTATGATGTGTGTCTTTAACACTTTCTTTGCAGAGAGAGTGGACTCCTGAAATTGTCATTTCAGGACACTTCGATGGTGTCCAAGACTTAATGTGGGATCCAGAAGGAGAATTTATCATCACTGTTGGTACTGATCAGACAACTCGACTTTTTGCTCCCTGGAGGAGGAAAGACCAATCACAGGTGAAAAATCTTCCCACTTGATTAATGCACGTTAAGAAACTTCCATGAGGATGTGAAAAGTGGGACAACACTGAGCTGTTAGGGAAAAGGAAATTAAAGCCATCATGAGATACCACACGCCTTCTAGATTGCTGCAGTGAAAAATACTGACATTAACAAATGCTAGGAAAGATGTAGAATCACTGAAACTTTCATACCTTGCTGGTAGGAATGCAAAATAATCCAGCCACTCTGGAAAATAATAATGCATTTATTTATTTATTTATTTATTTATTTATTTATTTTGTGCTGGCGATTGAACCCAGAGGCATTCTGTCTCCAAGCTGTACCCCCAACCCTAAATTATAAAATAAACCCCAAATTAAAATTTAATTTTTTAATTTTTTAAATATTCATTAATTTTTTTATTTATTTTTGCATCACTGGAGATTGAACTGAGGGACATTCTACTTCTGAACTATACCCTCAACCCTATTTTTATTCTTTATTTTGAAACTGGGTCTCACTAAGTTGCAGAGGGCCTCACTAAGAGCCTGAGGCTGGCTGCAAACCTGCAGTTCTGGTCCTCCTTTCTCAGCCTCCCGAGTACTGAGATTATAAGTGTGAACCACCATACCCAGCCAAAATATTTTTTAATTCGGAGATGGGGTCTTGCTAAGTTGGGGAAGGCCTCTCTAAATTATTGAGACTGGCCTTGAACATGCTGTCCTCCTGTCTTAGCTTGGGCTCAATCCCCATTACCAAGGAAAAAAAAATAAACATTCCTCTTTGCAATTCAAACAATAATTCAAATGTTAGTAACCAAAATGTGTTTTTTTTTTTTTACCCTGGTTTTACATAAAAGTTCTATGCCTTGTAATTTTAGGTTTAATTCATTAGGAGTCGTCATTAAATCTGTATAGTAAGAGCTAATTTCTACAGTCATGTAGGTCTTTTGTGTGTGTGTGTGTGTGTGTGTGTGTGTGTGTGTGTGTGTGTGTGTGTGTGTACTGGGGATGGAACCCAGGGGCTTTCTATCTACAGGCTACATTCCCAGACCTATTTTATATTTTATTTGGAAATGGTCTTAGTAAGTTGCTGAGAGCCTCATTAAGTAGCTGAGATTGGCTTCAAACCTGAGCGATCCTCCTGTCTCAGCCTCCCAAGTACAGGGGTTACAGGTGTGCACCACTACGCCTCACCAATCATGTACTTTTAAATAGTAATGGTTGAGGACAGTTCCGTTCAAGAAAATTTTGAGTTTTTGCCCTGAAATTCAAACAGTTGCAATAAAGTTTTACCTCTAGTAAGCCATTGAATTATCTGTGGTAGAGAAAGTCGGGATTCTCAGCTTTAATTTCTGAGAAGAATTAATGGAACTGACTGGTGAGACATGCTCATGAGAGCTAGAGACATGCTCATGGCCTCAGGAACACCTGCCCGATCATTGGAGCGGCTTTGGTGGTCAATAAAAGCCAGGTCAAAGGATTTGGAGTGTTTTTCTGTGGCTCCTCTGGATTTGTCACCAGTGCTGCTCAGTTTGTGATTGAATCTGCCCCATGGTCATAGTATGGCATAGTAAATAATTTTGCTTGTTGAAAAGAATTGGTTCTTGAAACATATGCTCATTTTCATGTATCCTATTTTAATACCTAGGTGACGTGGCATGAAATTGCAAGGCCTCAGATACATGGATATGACCTGAAATGCTTGACAATGATTAATCGGTTTCAGTTTGTATCTGGAGCAGACGAAAAAGTTCTTCGAGTTTTTTCCGCACCTCGGAATTTTGTAGAAAATTTTTGTGCCATTTCAGGACAGTCACTGAGTCATATGCTTTGTGATGTGAGTATTCCCCTGTTTTATGTAAATCTACTCACTTCACTTTAAGTTCTAGGTTTTTTTTCCACTTTTGCCTATAAATGGATGTATATGAGTAGAAAAGTCATATCACTTATTACTTGTTTGACACACTTTTGTGTGCCCTGAGGCATGTAATGACTTAAGTATTAAAACCAGAAATTTTGTAAAACAAATGAGCTCAAAACACTATAAAGCAGCATTATCATGTTCATTTGTGACATGGGTATTATGTACTGTAACACTATACAAGATAAGTCCCTGCCAGGCATGATGGCACACTCCTATAATCCTAGTAGTTGGGAGGCTGAGACAAGAGGATTACAGGTTTGAGGCCAGTCTCAGTAACTTAGCAAGACTGTTTCAAAATAAAATAAAATATTTATTTTAGAATAAAATAGAGCTGGAGGTCTAGCTTGGAGGTAGAATGTCCCTGAGCTCAATCACTAGTACCCAAAAAAGGGGGAAGAAAAAAAAAGGATAGGTCCCAACATTTATGGTGGTGCATTCCTTTAATTCTTAGGAGGCTGAGACAGGAAGATCATAGGTTTGAGGCAAGCCTCAGCAACATAGTGAAAGCCTACTAAAATAAAGTAGGAGCTGGGCATGGCGCTTGTAATCCCCGCACTTGGGAGGCAGAGACAGGAGGATCATGCAGGTTCGAAGCCAGCCACACTGGCTTAAGGGACCCTGTTTCCAAATAAAAAAGTATAAAAATAGGTTTGCGAGTGTAGCCTGGAGGTAGAAGGGTTTCCAGGAACCCCAGTTCCACCAAAAAAAAAAAAAAAAAGAATATGGATTATAAAAATTATAAGCCCCCAGACCTATTTTATATTTTCTTTGGAAACAGTCTCACAAAGTTGCTGAGAGCCTCACTAAGCAAATGAGATTGGCTTTTAACCTGCAGTCCTTCTGTCTCGGCCTCCCAAGTACTGGCATTACAAGCATGTGCCACCATTCCTGGCATTAAAGTTTAAATTCTAAGAAACACTTATGGGCATGTGCCAAGTCTGATAGGTAACATGTAGTTTCACATGTAGTAACTTGATTGCTTTAAATTGTAGAATCTTAGCAGAGTATTACCTCTTCAAATATTAGTGTTACCAATTTTTAAATATAGTATTCAATTATGTAAAGGTTTAATTAAAAATACTATGACTGCCTTTCTGGGACACATCTGTGTTTACATGAGCATCATTAATGTGACAGACCAGCTCAGTCGGGCACTAAATCCGTTCGGGACTGAGTTCTCAGAAAGGTGGGCAAAGCAATTCGGCTGAGGTTCTGCAGGGGTTAGTTTCTGCAGTGATTCCTCTCCCTTATCAAATAAAAACTCCTTCAAGTCCCCATAAGTGTGGGGTTTTGTCCCCGGGGGCTTGGGAGAGAGGAATCTGAAAAAGACTGACACAGACAACTGCCTCTTGTGCAATTGACACTTTATTACAAAAACCCAAGAAAATTTATATTCGTCCACCAGTGAGATTAATATTAGAAGAGTGTAAACACCAAAGGACAATAGTGAAGGACAGGTAAAAAAAAAAACACTGGTCCAGCATTCAAGATTAGCCCCGGATCCTATGATCAAGTCCAGCCCCCTGCCCTTCTGGATGGGCGGCTTCAGAGGGCAAATTCCAGAAGGCACAGGCACACCCAGGGCTTGGAGAATTCGTCTCTCATGGAATCTCCTTTAACTCTTTTCGGAACTTTCCATTCCTAGGGCTTAGTCCATATAGTTGGCATGGGGAGATATGACGATCCAAGAGGCTGCGATGGAGGTCTGCCGGGTTTTGTCTGCAACACCATCTGAAGTCTGAAAGCTTAAACAAGCTCACAACAGTTTAGCAGATAAACACCAAAAAGTAACATGAAGTTTTTAGATTTAATTGTCAGATGTACTTCTCTAGCTGCTGAGCACTTTTCCTCAAGTGATAGGCTTATTAGAAACCTATTCCTCTTTTAATAATCTATTTTCCTACCACAATCCTTCTTCAACTTCCTTTTAATCTTTCTGATTATCCTGATTCTTTTCTTTCCCATTTGGGACAATCTTAGGATAAACTCTTCTTCATACAAAAATGCTTTCTTATTCTCACAATATTTCCTTTCTTCATTTCCATCAAAAACTCCATACCTACACATTTATTATTCTGACATATCCATTTTTTAACCACGTGGCGCCTCCCTGTCTTTGGACAGTGCACATACTGGGTGCAAAGGTCAAGAATCTACCTAGCCTTCGGCTCATTTG
This sequence comes from Muscardinus avellanarius, assembly GCF_963383645.1. Taxonomy (NCBI): domain Eukaryota; kingdom Metazoa; phylum Chordata; class Mammalia; order Rodentia; family Gliridae; genus Muscardinus; species Muscardinus avellanarius. The sequence goes on along the minus strand of NC_137803.1, from coordinate 39,620,641 downwards.
TATCGGGCAGTATTGGCTGCTCATCAACTAGGCTGCTTTGAAGTCACACACAAAGTTTATCTTCTGTATATCTAGGCCGGATCACAAGGAAAGGAGGTAAACAGAGGCACCAGTTGCCTCCCTTGCAAGTTTTTAGGGCTAATGGCTTCAGTTGACTCTTAAGGCTTTTACTATAGGTTAATGATTAGAATGAAGGTCAGAGATAGAGAGGAATTCTGCATTTGTAATTGCTGCAGCTGGAATGCTACCACAGCATCTGAATTTTGACTAGATTTTATTACAGCTTGAGCAAAGCCGAGGGCGTTTAAAGGCTTAGACAGATTACTAGAAAATTTATTTTCCACGGACTCAGTTTCCCCCACAGTCCTGATCTTACATCACCGGAGCAATTCGTATGGAAAGTTAAAAGAATCATTACCAAAAGAATAATAGCTATGAAAGAATATCTAAGAGTGAGGGAGTACTCTAGCCAGAGACAACGCTCCCTCCTCAGGGCTCTGCTTCCGTTAATCATTTAGCCAATCATGCGTGCAAATTTTTCACGCACGCAGATGCCGAGGAAGAGGATGCGGCGGCACATTAATGATGTTTCTGTGAGGTTTTCCTGGAGGTAGAACTTTGGGCCTTCTGTTTGCAGCCTGCTACATTTCCAGCCAGACCCTGAAACCCCCCGAGCTGTTGTGTTGAATGAACTCATGGATGAGAGGATGCCTGACTTTCTGGATTGGGAGGGAGGGCCTGTGGGTTGGAAAGTCACTGTTCAGTATTGTACCCATTGGCTCAGGAAGTGGAAGAGTGGGCAGACATCCACAGAAGGTAGGCTTGAAACTGTTTTTCAGCATTTATGAACATGACTTTTTTTTTTTTTTTTTTTTTTTTTGGTGGTACTGGGGTTCCTGGAAACCCTTCTACCTCTGGGCTACACTCCCAGACCTATTTTATATTTTTATTTGGAAACAGGGTCTCTTAAGCCAGCGAGGCTGGCTTCAAACCTGCGTGATCCTCCTGTCTCCGCCTCCCAAGCACAGGGATTACAAGCATGCACCACCACACCCGGCCTGAACATGACTTTTTTTTTTTTAATGGTACTAGGGATTGAACTCAGGAGCATTCTACCTCTGATTTACACCCCAGCTCTTTTTTATTTTTTTTATTTTGAAACAGGGTCTTCCTAGGTTGTTGAGAGATTCAGAGTTGCTGAGGCTGGCCTCAAACCTTCGCTCCTTCTATCTTAGCCTCCCAAGTATTGAGATTACAGTTATGTGCCGCTACATCTGGCTGAACATGACATTTTTTTGTAGTGCCTCAGATATCAGTAACTTAGTATTTAAAACGTATTTATCATTTTTTATTCCAGGAAGACAGTAATCTTCCAGAAGGAGCTATTGTCCCTGCGTTGGGATTATCAAATAAAGCTGTCTTTCAGGGTAAGGCTTTATTCTTCAAAATTAGTGAATCTATAATGGTACTTAAAACAATTACAAATTTGTGTAATGTATCTAATGTTTGCTACAACTGATTTTTTTAAGTCACAATCATGCTTCTATTATCTCCATCATATTTTGTGGTAAATACACACATGCAGACCACTGAAATAGGTGCAGCATTCACAAAGTGCCCCGCAGAGCACCCTGACCACAGGTGGTAATGCATGCAGCCTGAAGAATCTTGTGTAGTTTAGAAAGGTTGTAAATGGAGGTAAAGGGAAATGGAAGGAGTCTTTATGGAATTGAATAATGCTTGTTTAGAAATTATTGGAATAGTAGAAATACATTTGGCTTTGCAGTCACATAGACGCAGCTTTGAAATACAACACTCTTAGGTGCCACTGCTTTCTTTTCTTATAGTACTAGGGGTTGAACCCAGGAACCGACTACCTCTTAGCCTCTTAGCTATAACCCTAGCCCTTTTTATTTTTTTTTTTTAGGTCTGGGAATGGAACCCAGGGGCATTCTACCTCCGTGTTATAACCCCTGCCCTATTTTTTATTCTTTATTTTGAAACAGGGTCTCACTAAATTGCGGAGGGCCTCACTAAGTAACTGAGGATGTCCAAGAACTGTGATCCTCCAGTCTCAACTTCCCCAATGCTGGGATTACAAGCATGTGCCACCATGCCTGGCAACCCTAGCCCTTCTTATTTTTTGTTTTGAAACAGGGTATTGCTAAGTTGCTGAGGCTGACCTCAAACCTACAATCCTCCTGTTTCAGCCTTCCAAGTACTGGGATTACAGGTGTATGCTACCACATCTGGCTGCCAATGCTTTCATATGAGTGGGTTTAGTAATAAGACAGTATATGAAACATAAAGACAATGACTCCATTCACAGCACTAATGTGTTTCTATAAACTAGGAGACATCGCTTCCCAGCCTTCTGATGAAGAGGAGCCATTAACTAGTGCTGGTTTTGAGTATCACCAGGTGGCCTTTCAACCTTCCCTACTTACTGGTAAGAAATGATTCAATAAAATGACTAGTACACACAGTATGGTGTCATTGCTGTTGGCTTAAATTAGTGCTATAGAATTTACTTTTTTATCTGTGTAAAAATGAGGAAGGGGAGGAAACATTGCAATATTATAAATTTATTGTAGAACCTCCCACTGAGGATCATCTTCTGCAGAACACTTTGTGGCCAGAAGTTCAAAAACTGTAAGTTAACTTGTACTTAGCTCTTCTGTCTGATTCTATAATAACTTGGGTTTCCCCCCCTACCATTTGATATTTTACTTACTACCTTACCTACATTTTTTCTCATGCTTTATAGAGCTTTTAGTGGCTATCTAAACATGTGATAATCAAACCTCACATTGATTTTTATTACCATTATATTCATTAGGTTTCTTAGTCTTAAGTTTTTAAAGTAGAGAGACATAACATATATTTTCTCTTTTTGAAAAAGACTTTAGTTTTATTATGGCAACTGGTCTTCGTTGTCTCTGATGGTTCTCCCATCAAAGCTTTCTATGGTTGTTTATTATACTGGCTGGCTAAGGCTAGGTGAAAACTTGTATGTAAATTTAATTATTTGAGTTATATTTTAGGAAGGTGGCATATTTTTCCATTATCTCTGTTTTTTCTTAATATAGACAAAATATAATGTTATATTAGCTAGGAAGATTAATATTAGTTGTTTCACCTTTTAAAATTTTGCAGCATGAGGGAAGATAGATACATTTACTATTATGGAAATTGTGTGTTTTTGTCTTCAAATTTTAGGTATGGCCATGGTTATGAGATATTTTGTGTGACTTGTAACAGTTCAAAGACTCTGCTTGCCTCGGCTTGCAAGGTAGGGAGTGTTACAGTTGATTCTCCTTGCTCATACCAGGTTTGGTCCAGAATCAGTGTACATGAAAGGCTGCTGGTGCTTGCTTTTCTCATATTTTACATTTCCAAACTTTTTTCTTTTGCCCCTTCAAACTTTTACAGTGTACTTAAAATCTATTCTCCCCAAATGTTTGGTTTTTGGTACTGGAGACCAAACCCAGGGGCATTCTACTTCTGAGCTAACCCTGAGCCTTCCTTTTTTTTTTTTTTTTAATTTTAAAACAGGGTCTCACTAAGTTCCAGAGGGCCTTCTAAGGCCAGCTGCCAACCTGCAATTCTATCTCAGCCTCCCAAGTACTGGGATTACAAGCATGCGCCACCACACCCGGCTAGCTACATGTTTTTGTTCTTTAAAGTGGCACACACTTGTAATCCCAGCATTCGGGAGGTGGAGACCAGAGGATCCTGGTTCGCTGACAGCCTCAGCTACTTAGTGAGGTCCTTTGCAACTCAGAAAATAAAAGACTAAAAAACAAAAATAGTCCTGGGGGTGTCGATTGGAGGTAGAATTCCCCTGGGTTCCATCCCCAGTTCCTCAAAAAAATATATATATAAAACATTTGACCCTTGAAAGACAGACATGGTGGTGCATACTTGTAATCCCAGCATTTGGGAGGCTGAGACAGGAGGATCATGTTTCCCAGCCAGCCTCAGTTACTTAGTGAGGCCCTTTGCAATTCAGTGAGACCTTGTTTCAAAATAGAGAGTAAAAATTAGGGCTGGGGGTATAGCTCAAAGATAGAATGCCCCTGAGTTCCATCCCCAGAACCACAAAACAAAAAACAAAAACATTTGACCTTTGAACAATGCAAGGTTTGGGTGCCAACCCCTGTGCATAGTTAAAAATCTGCATATAATGTGTGTGGGGGGTGGGGGGATTGAACCCAGGGCCTCATGTATGGTAGGCAAATGCTCTACCACTGAGCTGCATCCTCAGTACCATGCATATAACTTTTCACTTCTTACAACAGCAACAGGAGGTAACTATGAAGTTATTACACTGGTATAATTATGTAAAAGACTATGTATTTTATGGTAGTAAATGATAATATAGTCTGTTATCTACAAGTATTTTATACATTTGTGGCATAACCTTTTCTTTAAATTTTTAATATTTCTAGGCTATGCAGTTCATCCTTAAGTACTTGAAATTGTTGTAAATCTCAAAAATAAAATCTGAGTATAAGTGGACCTGTGCAGTTCAAATGCACAAGGGTGAACTGTACTCCCTTGTGTTATATAGGGTCTACTGGGAAATACGGGGATCAGTCACTCAGATGGCTGTGTTTCTACTAAATAGGTAATTTATTTTTAGTTCAAGTCACTGTCAGTCATGGAATTAATTATTTTTCCTTTTTCAAGTTGGCTCACTTGTTGCAAGTATGTGTCTCTTTTGAACTAACATTTTTTAACAGCTTTATTTGGGTGTCATTAACATAAACCACATTTTTAATGTGAGATTTTATTTTATTCTTTATTTTGAAACAGGGTCTCACTGAGTTGCAAGGCCTTCACTAAGTTGCTGAGGCTGTCCACAAACCTTGATCCTCCTGTCTCAGCCTCTCAAATGCTGGGATTACAATTGTGTACTTTTTTAAATGTCTAACTTTCTCATATTGTTGGATTCAACTTACAAAAATTTTGTTAAGAACTTTTAATAGTTCACGAGGAATACTGTATTGTAGTTTTCTTTCATCATACTCATGTAGTTTTGATGTGAGAAAAATGCTATAAATACCATCTCTTCAAATTTCTTAAATTGTTTTTATAGAATTGGTTTTACTTTCTTTAAAATTTTATATAGAATTCTCAAGAAAAGCCAGATTATTCTGGTCTTATGTGAAAAGGTTTTTAGCCACATGTAATTTCTTTAATAGAAAGAAATAAAGCTGTTTAGATTGTCTACTTTTTCTTGAGATCATTTTGATGGTTTGTGTCTTTCAAGAAATGTGTCCTTTCATCTAAGTTGGCAGATTTACTGACACAAAATTATTTGTAATATTCCCGCTTGATACTTCTAATATCTGTGGAATCTATAGTGATGCTATCTTTTTTATTCTTGCTATTGGCAATTTGTGCCACCCTCCCCTCTCCCTTTTTGGGTAAAGGAAACATTTTGGAAATTGATTATTTTGTTGACATAATCAAAGATTCATTTTCTGATATTTGGTTTTTTACTATTTTCTTATTTCTATTTCATTGATATTTGCTGTCCTCCCCCTTCTACTTAGATTGCATTTCCTCTATCTTAAAAGATTAAAGCTGAAGTATTGGTTTCTCATTTTTCATTTTATTTTATTTTATTTTTTATTTGTGTGGTGCTGGGGATTGAATCCAGGGGCATTCTACTTTTGAGCTACTCCCTCAGCCCTATTTTTTATTCTTTTTTGAAACAGTCTCACTAAGTTGTAGAGGGCCTCGCTAAGTAGCTGAGGCTATCTGGGAGCCACAATCCTCCTGTGTCAGCCTCCCAAGTACTGGGATTACAAGCATGTGCCACCATACCACATCTGGCTCTCTCTCATTTATCTTTATGCATTACTGGGGATTGAACCCAGGGGCATTCTACCTCTAAGCTATTTTTTTATTCTTTATTTTGAAACAGGGTCTCACTAAATTGCAGAGTGCCTCAATAAGTAGCTGAGGCTGGCTGTGAACCTGCTCTCCTCCTGTCTCAGCCTCCCAAGTACTGAGATTACAAGTGTGTACCACCACACCTGGCCATTAATACAGGTATTTAATGTTACAAATTTTCCTTTAAGCTGAGTGTGGTGGCACACACTTGTAATTCCAGCATTTGGGAGGCTAGGACAGGAGGATCATGGTTCGCAGGCCTCCTCAGCTACTTAGGCCCTTTGCAACTCAGTGTGACCCTGTTTAAAAATAAAGAATAAAATATAGGGCTGGGTGGTGGCACATGCTTGTAATCCCATCTCTTGGGAGGCTGAGACAGGAGGATCGCACAGGTTCGAAGACAGCCTCAGCTACTTAATGAGGCGCCCAGCAATTTAGTGAGACCCTGTTTCCAAATAAAGTATAAAATAGGTCTGGAAGTATAGCCTGGAGGTAGAAAAGCCCCTGAGTTCTACCCTCAGTACCACCAAAAAAAAAAAAAAAAAAAAATAGGGCTGGGTATGTAGCTTGGAGGTTGAATGCCCCTGTGCTCCATCCCTAGTACTGCAAAAAATAAAAAATACATAAATAAATTTTCCTTTAAGTATTGTTGGAGCTTGTAGGGATCAAGCTTGACTGATCTCAACCATCTTTTTGTTTTGCTTAGCACTGGGGATTAAGCCCAGGGGAATTCTACTCTCCGGAGTTACCAGCCCCTTTTATTTTTTATTTTGAAACTGTCTCTCCAAGTTGCCAAGAGTCCTGCTAAGTTCTGAGGCTGGCCTCGGACCCGCACTCTTGTCTCAGATCCTAAGTACTGGGACTACAGATGTGCACACCATATCCAGCTGACCACAGTCATCTTGAGATCATTGCTGTGATTGCCTCTGAGTAAACATGGTCTGTTTCCTCTGGCCGGTTTTTAACAAGCAAAAGCCATTAAAGTGATATGTGGAGCTTTATGAGCAGACCCTGGGTCTGTGAGCACCAAGAATATGCCTGGCATTCTTGATATTGGCTTGATATAAGCCAGGTCTATTTCTTAGATGAAGTCACTTTTGTCCTGACTTTTTTTTTTTTTTTTTTTTTTTCTTTTTGTGGTACTGAGGTTGAGGTTGCTGGAAACCCTTCTACCTCTGGGCTACACTCCCAGACCTATTTTTTATATTTTTATTTGGAAACAGGGTCTCTTAAGCCAGCAAGGCTGGCTTCGAACCTGCATGATCCTCCTGTCTCCGCCTCCCAAGCATGGGGATTACAAGTGTGCGCCACACGCCTGGCTTGTCCTGACCTTTTATAAGCCTTCTTTTGACTCAGAATAAGGAGACCTATTGGTCTTCTGCTGCCCATGACCATGCTGTCAGTAGTCCCCAAAATATTACACTCTGTGCATTCATTCCTGGGCCTGCCTGCCTCTTTGTTGCTCTCATAGCACTTCCTGATCAGTTCTCATACCTCAGGACCCACCTTTCTGGAACAATGCTTTTTAAAAATTTCATAGTATGATTTGAATCCTTTACAAATTTAATCTTGGAGCTCAGAGTGATGGTCCACACCTGTAACCCTGCTTAGGAGGCTGAGACTCATCAACCTAGCGAGACCTATCAAACTAGTGAGACCCTGTTTCCAAATAAGAAATAAATTTGGACTGGGGGTGTAGGTTCAATCCCCAGTACCACAAAAAAATAAAATTAAGATAAACTCTAATTTTGGTAAGTTTCCATGTTTATTTAAAGAGTGTATTCTGTTTCTTTAAATGTAACGTCATGTAAATATTAGTCACACTTTGTTGGTCAATAGTACTATTCAAATCTTCTGTATGCTCTCAGTTTTATTGAGAAAGGTATTTTGAAATCTCTTACTATAACTATTGGGCATAATTATCCTTGCAGCTCAGTTTATATATTTTGAAGCAATGTTCTTAGGTATATAAGTGTTTATGATTATGTCCTCTTGATTAATACACTTGTATATCATTTGAAATGACTCTTGATTTTTTTATAATATTGTGTTCTGAAATCTATTTTGATACTAATATAGCCACTCCAGCTTAATTTTGATTAACACTTGAATTGTGTATCTTTTCCGATAGTTTTATTTCTAAGCATTTTCTTTTATTTCATGAGTTGCTTAGAGGCAGCATATAGTTAGGTCTTGATTTTCAACTTATTATGACTGTCTTTTTTTGTGGTGGTGGTGGTGGTGGTACTGGGGTTCCTGGAAGCCCTTCTACGTCCAGGCTACACTCCCAGACCTATTTTATACTTTTTTATATTTGGAAACAGGGTCTCTTAAGCCAGCAAAGCTGACTTCGAACCTGCAGAATCCTCCTGTCTCCACCTCCCAAGCGCGGGGATTACAAGCGTGCACCACCACGCCCGGCTTATGACTGTCATTTTAATAGGAGTATTTATTATGCCATTTATATTTAATGTGACAAGGTAGTTGGAAAGTCATCATTTTACTGCTTATTATCTTTTTTTTTTCTTCAGTGCTGGGAATGGAACCCAGCATCCCCGGCCCTTTTTTTTTTTTAGTCTGTTTATTGTTGAAACAGGGTCTCACTGAGATGTGAAGGGTCTTGCTAAGTAGCTGAGGCTGTCCCTGAACAGCAGTAGCGCTCCTCGGTCTCCGCCTCCTGAATGCTGGGATCACAAGCCTGCGCCACCACACTGGCCTTACTGCTTGTTTTCTATTTGACCCAGCTGTTCTTTGTTTCATTTTATTTTGGGACTCGCTGATTATTTTTTTCAATCCTCTTTATTTCTTCTGTCTGGCTAATGCATATAATTCTTTGTGTAATTCCATTGGTTGTTTCACATTTTATAGTATACATCTTTAATTTACCACAGTTTGCCTTCAAGTAATATAGTAGCACTTTATGTATTAAAAACTTTATGCCGGGTGCTGGGCGTGGTGGCGCACACTTGTAATCCCAGCTCTTGGGAGGCTGAGACAGGAGGATCACACAGGTTCGAAGCCAGCCTCAGCTACTGAGTGAGGCTCTCAGCAACTTAGTGAGACCCTGTTTCCAAAAATAGAAAATAGGTCTGGGAATGTAGCTTGGAGGTAGAAAAGACCCTGGGTCCCATCCCTAGTACCACCAAAAAAAAAAAAAAACCACACAAAACTTTATAGAAATATACTTTTATTTCCCTCTGCTTTGTGGTGTTTTGTTTTTCTTTTTGTCTTTTGCTTGTTTGAAAACTTTATCCTTCAGTTTGTTTTTTGTTTGTTTGTTTGTTTGTTTGTTTGTTTGTTTGTTTTGCAGTACTGGGAATGGAACCCAGGGGCATTCTATGTCTGAGCTACACCCCCAGCCCTATTTTTTGTTTCGAAACCGGGTCTCACTGAGTTACAGAGGGCCTCACTAAGTAGCTGAGGCTGTCCATGAACCGCGATCCTCTGGTCTCAGCCTCCCAAATGCTGTGATTACAAGTGTGCTCCACCACGCCCAGCTTTCTTCTTCAGTTGTTAATGATATGAGTGATAGTTAGAGAATTTGGCTTAGAATTTTTTTTATTTTAAATATACTAAAAAGAAGCCAGGCATGGTGGCACACACCTGTAATCCCTGCGCTTGGGAGGCTGAGACTGGAGGATCGTGCAGTTTCGAAAGCCAGCCGCGCGTGCTGGCTTAGGAGACCCTGTTTCCAAAATAAAAATGTAAAAATAGGTCTGGGAGTGTAGCCCAGAGGTAGAAGGGCTTCCAGGAACCCCAGTACCACCAAAATTAAATAAATAAATAAATAAATAAATAAATAAATAAATAAATAAATAAACTAAAAAGAGCTGAGCATGGTGGCGCACGCTTGTAATCCCAGCATTTGGGAGGCTGAGACCAGAGGATCGCAGTTCGTGGACAGCCTCAGCTACTTAGTGAGGCCCTCTGCAACTTAGTGAGACCCTGTTTCAAAATAAAGAATAAAAAATAGGGCAGGGGGTGTAGCTCGGAGGTCAAATGCCCCTGGGTTTCATCCCCAGACCCGCAAAAAAAATTAAATAAATAAATATACTAAAAATACTCCTTTATGACTTGAATTGTTTCTGAGGAGTCTACTATAATTTTCTTTGTTCTTCTGTAGTGATTTTTCCCCTCTAGTTGCTTTTATGATTTTACATTTATTGCTAGTTTTAAATAATTTAATTATTGTTGGTATACTTTTCTTCATTTTTCTTGTGCCTGTTTTATTAAACTTACTGGATCTGTAGGTCTGTTGTTTTTACCAGCTGTGGAAAATTTTCAGCCATTATCTTTTCATACATTTTTTTCTTCCGATCATCTTGGAAACCCCAGTTATACTTACATTTGGCTGTTGAAGTAGTTGCACAGCTCATTAATGCTTTTCTGCTTTTTCCTCTTTCATTTTTCTCTTTAATTCATTTTGACTCTCAGGAATCAATGTTCTTTGTCGCCAGATATCTATTATTTGCAATACCATTGTTTCATGTACTTTATCTAGCTTTTTAGTTCTTTCACACAAGAGTAAATCTGGTCCCATGTTACTCCGTATTCACCTGGAGTGGAAGTTTCTAAAAATTGTGTGTGTGTGTGTGTGTGTGTGTGTGTGTGTGTGTGTGTGTGTGTTTACTGGAGATTGAACCCAAAGGTACTCGGTACTGAACTATACCCCTAGCCCTTTTATTTTTTATTTCGAGACAGGGCTTTACTAAGTTATGAAGGCTGGCCTTGAACTTGATCCTCTTGACTTCACCTCCTACATAATGGCATGCATCACTGTACCCGCTAAACTATTAATTATACAATGAATACACATGTATCTTACATATATTACATATACTGTACTACTGTATTCACATGTATTTACTGGGATTACACATGGGAGGCTAAAAGTATATTTGTGTTATTTAATCCTATTTTTTCTTGTAATAAATTGTAACATTTTGAGTATAGATGGGAAAAGATGGTTCATCTTTTTTAATCTCAGTTTCTTCTACCTCTTCTGAGCGATTAGCCTTCCTTGTTATGTGTTACCTCCTATGAGAGTATTTTTGTTTGTTTTGTTTTGGTTTTGCATTTAAACACATAAAATATATTCATAGAAACAGTATGTTAGAGGTGTTCTTTTTGGTTCATTTCTACCCAGATAGCTTCACTGTTTCATCTCTGTCCTACAGGCAGCTAAGAAAGAACATGCAGCGATCATTCTTTGGAATACCACATCTTGGAAACAGGTGCAGAACTTAGTGTTCCATAGTTTGACTGTCACACAGATGGCCTTCTCCCCTAATGACAAGTTTCTACTAGCTGTTTCCAGAGACCGAACCTGGTCGTTGTGGAAAAGGCAGGATACAGTATCACCTGAATTCGGTAAAACAACTTCTCTATTTTTTTGTGGGTCTGGAGTTGGAACCCAGGGGCATTTGACCTTCCGAACTACACCCCCTGCCCTATTTTTTTTTTAATTCTTTATTTTGAAACAGGGTCTCACTGAATTACAGAGGGCCTCACTAAGTAGCTGAGACTGTCCGCGATCCCTCCGGTCTCAGCCTCCAGAATGCTGGGATTACAAGCCTGCGCCACCACACCCGGCATGTAAAACAGCTGATTGGGAAGTTCATTAATGAAATAATTATGTCCATTTTTTCCACATTAAACATCAATGGGTTAGAGAACAGAAAGAAAACGGTGAATACAGGGCTTTGTGAATATGAACCCTTTCGAGGCTCTTAGATAACTGAGGAGGACTTGGCCTTCCTTGTACAGTTTGTATTTGTCATATGTCACTTTTAAACAGAAATCTCTCTGTAGAAAGTGAGATTTTGAGCCGGGGCCCCCGCGCTTGGGAGGCAGAGGCAGGAGGATCACGCTGGTTCGGAGCAAATATATAAAATAGGTCTGGGAGTGTAGCCTGGAGGTAGAAGGGCTTCCAGGAACCCCAGTACCACCAAAAAAAAAAAAAAAAAAGCAAAGAAAAAAAAGAAAGATTTTGTAAATGGTTATAGAGTGCTACCACAGAACCAAATGGATGACACGTTCTGAGTTAGGATTTTATTAGAATGAAATAATGAAAATACTACCAAGAACATGAAATCAAGTGGGTTTTTTTTTTCTTCTTTCTGATTGCAGTACTACAATAATATTTTAAATTATGAAACCTAGAGGGACCATTATCTTTAGCCTTTTCCCCTGCCACTTTGATCATTGGAAAGGGTTGTTAAGCATCTGAGGATAATATGACCTTGGGGTTTTTGTTTTGTTTTTTAATTTAGTACTGGGGATTCAGCTCAGAGACTTTCTACCTCCAGGATACTCCTCCACTCCTATTTTATTTTTATTTTGAAACAGGATCTCACTAGGTTGATGAGTCTCAGTACTTGCTGAGACTGTCCTTGAACCTGTGATCCTCCTGTGATCCTCTCAGGCTGCCAAATACAGGGATTGAAGGTGTGTGCCCACCATGCCCAGCTTCCCCAACCCTTTTTATATTTTGCTTTGAAACATGGTCTTACTAGGCTGCTGAGGCTGCTCTCCAGCCTGTGATCTTCCTGTCTCAGCCACCCAAAAACTGGGATTACAAGCATGAGCTACCACATTTGGCCATTAAATACATTTTTTTTTTTTTTTTAGTACTGGGGATTGAACCCAAGGGTATTCTGCCTCCAAGCTATACCCCCAGCACCCCTTTTTTATTGTGGTACTGGAGATGAAACACAGGGGCATACCTCCAAACTACATCCCCAGCCCTATTTTTTATTCTTTATTTTGAAACAGGGTCTCACTAAGTAGCTGAGGCTGGCCACAAACCTGCAATCCTCCTTTTTCAGCCTCCCAAATGCTGTGATTACAAGCAAGTGCCCGGCTAGCCCCCCCCCCCTTTTTTTTTTATTCTTTATTTTTAAAACAGGGTCTCACTAAGTTACAGAGGGCCTTACTAAGTACCTGAGGCTTGCCATGAACCTGCAATCCTCCTTTCTCAGCCTCCCAAATGCTGGGATTACAAGTGTGCGACACCATGCCTGGCTAGCCCTATTTTTTTTTTTTTTTTATTCTTTATTTTTGAAACGACCTCACTAAGTAGCAGAGGCTGGCCACGAACCTGCGTCCTCCTTTATCAGCCTCTCAAGTACTGGTATTACAAGCATGAGCCACCACACCTGGCCTTAAATGCATTTTTTACTTAACATTAATTTTCAATATAAAATTGATTTAAGATGAGCAGGATGGCACGCCCTTGTAATTCCATACTTGCTAGGCTGAGACAGAAGGATTATAGATTCACGGCCAGCCTCAGCTACTTAGAGAGGCCCTCTGCAACTTAGTGAGACCTTGTTTCAGAAGAAAAAATAAAAAGTAGGTCTGGGCTGTAGCTCTGAGGTAGAATACCCCTGAGTTCAATCCCCAGTACCACAAAAATAAATAGATAGATAGATAGATAAATTTAAAAAATAGGTTTATTAGGACATAAACCATTATAAGAAGTACATGTATTTTCCTTTACATCACTGGTGAGTTTGTCACATGCAACAAGTATTTTTTTCAAAGTACTATTAATAATATATGTATGAATTTATTGGATCTATACAGATTATGGATTAATAGATCCTCTTCTCTTTTTTTTTTTATTTTTAATTTATTTATTTTTATTGGTGCACTGTATTCATACATCATAGTAGGATACATACTTTTGTAGACATACATGCACACTTTTCCCAGTCAGCCCCCACCCAATCCCCACCCCATTCTCTCCCTATCCCTCCCTCCCATGCTTGGCTTAGTAGTTGACATCTAGTATTATGGCAATTTATCTAAAATTAAAAATGATAATCTCACATAACAGTTTCATTTGTCTGATACCAAGCTTTTGATGACTTAAAGATAACATTTCAATATTTCTTTTTGCTTTCTTTCTTACCAGAGAATATTTTTTTTCTATTTTTTAGGTGAAACTATCATATATTTATATATTTATTTTTCAGAAAAAAATCTATCCTAATATGGAATATGGACTCTAGGTACCCAAAACGATCTTGAAAAAGAACAAAGCTAGGAGATATATATTTTCTGATTTCAAACCATATAAAGCTACAATAATTGAAACAGTGTAGTACTATTCTAAAGGCAGATATATAAACCATGGAAGTTAAATAAAAGCCTAGAGCTTAATTCTTCCCTATATTGTCAAGTTATTTTTGACAAGGTTTCCACAAACATTTGGTGGTGGAAATATTAATCTTTTAACTAAATATTGTTAAAAAATAATAATTACATGGAAAAGAATAAAATTGGACCCTTACCTAATCCCATATACAAATATTAACTCAAAATAGATAATAGACCTAAATATAAATCTTAAGACTATAAACTTTTAGGAGAAAATCTGGGTCATAAAACCTCACAACATTGAAATTGGCAGTGATTTCTTGGTTATGATTTCAAAGGCACAGGCAACAGAGGAGTATACAAACTCCCTAAAAAAAAAAAATTGTATATCCAAAGACAATGTACACAGAGTTAACAGTTACTAATAGAATGGGATAAAATATTTCCAAATGCTATATCTGAAGGTGTATTAATATTCCAACTAGGAATCCTAAAAATTAACAACAATAAAGGCAAACAATACCCTTTAGAGATAGGTAAAAGACTAACATAAATAATGAATCTCCACAGATAACCAATCTTAGTTGTTTGTTGGATGGAAAATCTTGTTTCTCTAGTTCTGGAGTGTGTTACCTATTTCTTCTTTGTAATTAATCTCTTTGAGTATTTTCTCTAGTGCTGGTTTTGAAGACATAAATTCCTTCAGTTTCTGTTTGTCATGGAAGCTTCTTATTTCTCCTTCTAATTTGATAGAAAGTTTTGCTGGGTAGGAAGTTTTTGGCTGGAAGTTGTTTTCTTTCAGAGTTTGGAATATGTTACTCCAAGCCCTTCTGGCTCTCATAACTTGGTTTGGGAATTCTGGAGTGATTCTAATTGGTTTGCCTCTAAATGTCACTTGGCCCTTTGCTTTTGTTGCCTTTAAGATTCTCTGCTTGGCTTCCACATTGGTCATTTTGACAATTATGTGGCGTGGGGATCCTCTTCTCCGATCCTGTCTAAAGGGAGTTCTATAAGTTTCCTGGACCTGTGTATCAACCTCTTGCTCTATGTCTGGAAAATTTTCTGCTATTACTTCCTTGAAGAGATTGTTGATCCCTTTGGTTTCACTTTCTTTTCCCTCCTCTATTCCAATTATTCTTAGGTTAGCTCTCTTAAAATGGGCCCATATTTCTTCAATATCAGATTCCTGCTGTCGGATATTTTTTTCTAGATTAGAAACTATGCGTTCATTTTTGGATTGCTCATCTTCTAAGAGCGAGATTCTGTTCTCCATGTGTTCTAATCGGTTGTTTGTGCTTTGAATTGAGGCCTTTACTTCATTAATTGCATCCTTTATCTCTTTTTGGCTCTCTCTGAGTTCTTTTCGAAGCACCTCTATTATTTCTACAGTTATTTTCCTGATTTGATCTTCTAGAAATCTCTGATTTTCAGTTTTATCGGGTTCTGATGTTGTGGGGTTGTGGGCATTAATTGCTCCAGTATTATTCCTCTTTCCCATGATTTAGGAAGTTTGTGCCTTCTCTGGGTTCTTCCCTTGGGTCACTATGACTTCCCTTAAGTTGTTCTGGATCTCGAGTCAGTAGTATCTCAGACCCCACTACACCTTTACTGGGTTGTATCACAGAGTCTCCGACCCAGAGAGTCGATAGAGGCTGCTATAGACTGTGGGGGGTGCCAGGTTGCACGTTCTCCTATGGTGTGATATCTCTGCCACCGCCCCTCCCCCACTGGGTCAAGTCCCAGGGAGTACAGTACTGGGATTTGACTCACTGTTCTTGAGTACGCAGATGTAGCTGTACTGAACTCGTTGAATTCTCTGCTGCTGCCGCCGGTGGCAATATGGCGCCGCTGGTACGCCCTCGGCTGTGGGGCTGGTGTTTTTCTTCTTGGTTTTGGTTTCCACTCTGAATCCCTGCAGCGTGTGCTGAGCTCGGCCACTGGGAACTTTAGATGCTCTCTGGGCGGAGAAATCCCGCCTGGCTGTTCCGCAGTGGCTCACCTCGGCTTGCTGTAGCCGTCCCGTGAATTCGCTGGCAGTATGGCGCTGCTGCCGCCGCGTCTGCCGCGTCCTCGGGCGATAGGCCGGTTATCTCCTCTGTGGCTCTGTTCTCAGTCCGCTTTCTCTCTGGAGCCTGGTGATTTTTTGTTTCACTGGTGATGGTGTTTTCTGGCTATGAAAAGCGCTGATTTTGTGGTAATGGAGGTTTGTTGTTAGCGGGGCTCTTAAGCCCCGCTTTTCTCGGTCGCCATCTTCCCGGAAGTCCTCTATTCCTCTTCTCTTAAACTGTTAATATATTTTAGGTTTAGTTCACATAAGGGTTAGATACCTAACATTTATTTATTTATTTATTTATTTATTTTTAGTTTTTTATTTTTTTGGTCCTGGGGGTGGAACACAGAGGCTTCCTACTTCTGGGCTATACTCCCAGACCTATTTTATTTGGAAACAGGGTCTCACTAAGTTGTTGAGAGCCTCACTAAGTAAGCTGAGGCTGGCTTCGAACTTGCCCAATCCTCCTGTCTCCACCTCCCAAGCACGGGGATTACAAGCATGTGCCACCACACCTGGCTGATACCTTACATTTAAATCTAATGAATAAAGTATTTTCTTAAGATTTTTCTTCCTTTTTTTTTTTTTTTTTTTTTTTTTTTTTTGTGGTGCTGGGAATTGAACCCAGAGGCATTCTACCTCCAAGCTACACCAGCCCTAGTTTATATTTTATTTGGAAACAGGATCTCACTAAGTTGATGAGAGCCTCACTGAGTTGCTGAGACTGGCTTCAAACCTATGATCCTCCTGTCTCAGCCCCCCAAGTAATGGGATTACAGGTACATGCCTCCAGGCCTGGCTCTTTCCTTTAAATATTTGTGTTGTATATTGATCTTTTTTATGCATAGCCTTATATGCAAATATGGCTATTTCCAGATTAATGTTAAGTTCCTTAAGACTTCTCCCATAGGTATAAATCCAAAGATGTTTGTCATCAGTTACTAGAGAGTGACCAGTCAGTGTAAAAGCATCTTCTACTAGAAAAATAGCAGTGTGCCCATGGCCTTCTAGTGAGGGGCCAGTTGCCCAGCCTCAGTCTGCTCAAAAGATATATATATATATATATATATATATATAAACAGATTACAGAGTTGCATGATATATTGGATACTTACACAGAGTTTTCTAATGAGTTAAAAAAAAAACAACTTTCTTTGCTTTGTAAATAGTGTACTTTTTTTTTCAGACCCAATTTTCAGTCTCTTTGCCTTCACCAACAAAATCACTTCTGTACACAGCAGAATTATTTGGTCTTGTGATTGGAGTCCTGACAGCAAGTATTTCTTCACTGGGAGTCGGGACAAAAAGGTAATTTCTTAAACTTATTTTTTTTTAACGTAATATAACATTTTTGCAGGTATGTTTGAATAAAAAAAAAGCATGTAGCCAGGCGCGGTGGTGCACACTGTAATCCCAGCATTCAGGAAGCTGAGACCGGAGGATCACTGTTAGCAGATAGCCTCAGCTACTTAGTGAGGCCCTCCACAACTTAGTGAGTCCTGTTTCAAAATAAAAATACAAAAGGGCAGGGGGTGTAGTTCAGAAGTCGAATGCTCCTGGGTTCTATCCATAGACCCACCAAAAAAAAAAAAGGCATGTGGGCATGTAATCCTGCTGGGTGTGGTAGCACACCCCTGTAATCCTAGTACCTGAGAGGCTGAGAAAGAAGGATCACAAATTTCACAGTTCCCAGGATGAATCAGGGCTGACAGGGACCAAGCGGCATTCACTGCACATCATCAGAAACGTCCTTCTCCCCCTTGCTCAGAACTTTTTGTTCAAAGTCTTGTTTTTTGTTGCTGAGGGTGGCTTAACCTGTGATACTCCTGTCTCCACCTCTCAAATACTAGGATTACAAATATGTGCCAGCATGGCTGGGAAGGAAGCCTTGATTCTTATGAGCGGTATTGTCAGGGTCAGGTCCTCCGATAGCTGAGTTGATTCCCTGGTTAGCAGGTGGTGGTAGAGAAAGAGCTAGAGACTTGCTTGGTCTTCATAAGTTTCATGGTTATTTCTTGGGAGGGTATCAGTGCCCCCTCCATAGGGATATAACCGATGGAATTTCACTGGATCAGACTGGTTTGTGAATATAAAGCGACACTGCTGTGGTCTCTGGGCAGGGACTGTTCATCTGTGGACTAGTATGCTTAGATAGTTTAGGTCTCCTACTGGTGTCTGCCACACTGTGGCTTCCCTGTCATGGCTGAAATACTCTGAAGTTCTGGGATGTCACACACAAGTGTAAATGCATTTTTTTAGACACCAGAGCCCATATTTCTCATTATCTGTACCACTGGAAGTCTGATGCATTGCTAGAAGCCTCGTGAAAAGAAAGCTTTACAGTGTGCTCTGTCTGGTAGGTGGTGGCCTGGGGTGCGTGTGACTGCAGCGATGACTACCTGGAGCACAGCATCGGCCCCTGCTCCTCGGTTCTGGACGTGGGCGGCGCTGTGACGGCCGTCAGCGTCTGCCCAGTGCTTAACGCTTCCCAAAGGTCAGTCTCTGTGTGGGGCTTGGTTTGTGTTTCATTTAAGAAGACCATTTGGTTCCTCAAAATCATTTCATTATTTCATGGGTTCTCTTTGCTCCTGGGTTGCTGTTATTTTCTAAATACTTATATTTTCTCATAAGAATGTTTTAATTGATAAGACTCAGTGATTGAGATCAGTAAAATACAACTTTTTTTTTTCCCCCTGGTTCTGGGATTGAACCCAGGGGCATCCTACCTCCAAGCTGCACACTCAGCCCTATTCTATTTTTATTTTCAAACAGGGTCTCACTAGGTTGATGAGAGTCTCTTTACTTGCTGAGGCTGTCCTAGAATTTATGATCCTCTTCTCTCAGTTTCCCAAAGAGAAACAAAGTATTCCCAAGTACTGTAATTACAGGCATGCTCCACCACTCCCAGCTTTAAAATCAATTTAAAGAATGTGACTCTGAAGGTTCTTATTTCACTTACTACAGAGTATAGTACTTTTTCTGGAACAAGCATCTTATATAGCAGGGATCCTCACAGCCAGCTGGGAAGACACTGGCTCATGGGCTTTGCCAGCAAATAAGAAATACACCTGTGTGTATCTTCTGTAGAGAGGCTCCTAGAGGACACAGCTTAGCAACACAGGATATCTTGGGCTGGCACCTTTAAGGAATCCTTCCTTTGTAAGCCAGGGACAGGACAGGTTTCATGGAGCATGCCTGTAATCCCAGTGCTTGGGAAGCTGAGACAGGAGAATCGTAGGTAGAGGCTGGTCTCAACAACTTAGCGAGACCCTAAGAAATAAAAGGGCTGAGTAGCAGGGCGTGGTGGTGCTTGTTTGTAATCTAAGTACTTGGGAGGCTGACACAGGAGGATCACAGGTTCCCGGCCAGCCTTAGCTATTTAGCAAGTGAGGCCCTCCATACCTTAGTGAGACTTTGTTTCAAAATAAAGAATTAAAGCCAGGCATGGTGGTGAACGGGCGTGGTGGTGCAGGCTTTTAATCCCTGCGCTTGGGAGGCTGAGACAGGAAGATCACACAGGTTCGAAGCCAGCCTCAGTTACTTAGTGAGGCTCTCAGCAACTTAATGAGACCCGGTTTCCAAATAAAATATAAAATAGGTCTGGGAGTATAGCCTGGAGGTAGAAAGCCCCTGGGTTCCACCCAAACTACCACCAAAAGATAAATAAATAAGTAAATAAAGAATTAAAAAGAGGGCTGAGGGTGTAGCTCAGAGATGGAATGCCTCTGGGTTCAATCCCTAGTACTGCAAAATAAATAATTAAATACATACATACATACATACATACATACATACATACATACATACATAGGCTGTGAGTGTAGCTCTGTACAGCATCTCTGGATTCAATCCCTAGTACCAAAACAAAAAAATAAACCAGGGACAGTTGGGACGCTGTGAAGAACTATGTTAGAGTGATAATGGAGATAACAGAACCTTATGCTAAATTAATTACTTGTCATTCCCTTCCCTTACAAACAGATACGTGATTGCAGTTGGATTAGAATGTGGAAAGATTTGCTTATATACCTGGAAAAAGACTGATCAAGTTCCAGAAATAAATGATTGGACTCACTGTGTAGAAACAACTCAAAGGTATTTTCTTCCCATCTTTGCTACCATCAGATTAAATAGAAATCATGGGCTCTTTAGTGGCAATTTTTATGTCACATTTTCATAGAGAGTGATAAAAACCTCTAACCATTATGCATACCACTAAGTGGTACCTCTTGAAATTGATGTTTGTTATTTTATTATAGTTGGTCTTTTTTTTTTTTTTTTTTTTTTTTCCCCTGGTGCTGGGATTGAACCCAGGGGCATTCTACATCTGAGCTACACCCCCTAGTGGCATTCTACCACCAAGCTACACCCTCAGCCCTATTTTTCATTCTTTATTTTGAGCAAGGTCTCACTAAGTAGCTGAGACTGGCCACAAACCTTCAATCCTCCTGTCTCAGCCTCCCAAAATGTGGAATTACAAGCATGTGCCACCACACCCAGCTAGCCGAATATTTTTTATTTTGAAACAGGGTCTCACTAAGTTGCTGACCACCTCACTGAGTTGCTGAGGCTGGCTTCGAACCTGTGATCCTCCTATCTCAGCCTCCCAAGTACTGGGATTACAGGCGTGAGCCACCATGCCTAGCTGTACTTAGCCTTTTAATGTGTGCTTACCAGATTGCTTATTTGCTGGGGTTTGAACCCAGGGGCACTCTATTTCTGAGCTACATGCCCAGCCCTGTTTTGTTTTATATTTGTGTTACTGGGAATGGAACCTAGAAGTCGTCTACCTCCAAGCTATACCCCCAACCCTATTTTTTATTCTTTATTTTGAAACAGGGTCTCACTGATTGCAAAGGGCTTTACTAAGTAGCTAAGGCTGTCTACCTTTAATTCATATTATTTCTTAAAAGTGTCTACATGTTCAGGAGGTCATTAATATTTTGTCACATTTGCTTAGGCTTCTTCAGTATAGCTTCTTCATATAGCTATATTGTTCCAAGTATCACTCCAAAGGACAGTATCATGATGAGGGCAACATGCTTCTATTCATGTTCATAACATTAAGTGTAAGAGAATACTAATTAATACATGGGCGAGCACCCAGTAAAAATTTTGCAGTCATGACATATATTAATTTTATGATTTCTCTATCATGGTTTTAGCCAAAGTCATACACTTGCTATCAAAAAATTATGCTGGAAGAATTGCAGTGGAAAAGCTGAGCAGCGTGAAGGAGAAGGCACCGAGTGGTTACACTTTGCAAGTTGCGGTGAAGACCACACTGTGAAGATATACAGAGTCAACAGATGTGCACTGTAATGGGCGCAGTTATCACAGCTTACAGTCCCTGATGTCTTAAACTGTTTTCATGTAAATACAGTACTTTACCTTCATAACTGAATCCAGGTTGGGCTTTTTTGTGTTTTGTTGTTGTTTGTTTGTTTGTTTTTCCTAGCAATGGGGATAGAACTCATGGGCATTCTACCTCCAAGCTACAACCTCAGTGCTTTTTATTTTTTAAACATGGCCTTACCAAGTTGCTGAGAGTCTTGCTAAGTGCAGAGGCTGGCTTCTAACTTGAAATCCTCCTGTTTCAGCCTCCCGAGTAATGGGATAAGAGGAGTACACTAGTACACCCAGTTTGGAGTTTCATCTTTAGTTAAATAGCAGTAGTCCTTTCCCTTAAAATCTGATGAAAACTGAGACCATATTCTCAAGACCTTCACTCTTACAGTTCAGAGATTCCTGGATCTGCCTCCATGTGTCCCAGATTAAGAATATTTGTTTTTTTAATTGGATGCATTGTAATTTTACATCATTTTAGGTTACAGAGTGAGAGAAAAATACATGCACACAGCTCTTGTCCTCCCTCCGACTCCCTCACCCAGGAGGTCTTTGAGATTGAACTTGGAAATCTGTATACATTCACGGCATCTCTACTATTGCATTCTTTATGACTTTGCCTTTCCTTCCCTAATCCCTCAGTCATTCCCCTGGAGTCTCTGCTCATCTATCTGATGTTACCTGTTCCTTCCTTAGTCAGATTTGCCTGGTTCTTTTGTTATTTTGAGCCTTTTCATTACCCCTCTTAGTCTGTTTTGTGTTGCTGTAACAAAATACCTGAGGCTAAATATTATGAAAAGAGGCTTATTTAACTCGGAGGTCTGTGGGTCCACAAGCCATACCCTGGTAAGGGTCTCAGGGTAGAAGAAATCACGGTGGTGGAAATGTACATGGAAGAAGGAGGTCACTTGGTAAGGGGAAGCAAGAGAGATTCAGGGGAGGTGCCACACTTGCTTGTGACAACCTGTTCTCAGCACAGTGCACTCCAGTAAGAAAGTGCTCCTGTTATAAAAGTGCTAAGCCTCACCTCTTAAAGATTGCACATCTCTCTACATCTCCTCACTGGGGACCAGGCCTCTAAGACACCAGCCTTTAGGCGACAAACTCAAACCACATCTAAACTGTAGCATGCTCTTTAGGATACTTCATTATTTATTACCCTCTCCAGAGGGTAGACATAGAAAACAAAGGGAGAAAACCTAAATTATTCAATTTTTATTTTAACTTTTTAAAATAAGAAAACAAGCCAGGCGTTGTGGCGCACACTTGTAATCCCTGCGCTTGGGAGGCTGAGACAGGAGGATTGCACAGGTTCAAAGCCAGTCTCAGCTACTTAGTGAGGCTCTCAGCAACTTAATGAGACCCTGTTTCCAAATAAAATATAAAATAAGTCTGGGAGTATAGCCCGGAGGTAGAAAGCCTCTGGGTTCCACTCCCAGTACCACCAAAAAAAGAAAAAAGGAAAAAAAAAGAAAATAAGAAAACATACCACACACAGTGCTAACTGACCCCTGCTTCCTATTATGTGCCAATTATTCTAGGAATTTGGCAGTTGTTAAGTTTCAACCACAGCCACTCCTTCCCTTTGTTCTTTAAAGGTACATAGATTCGTGTGTGTGTGTGTGCGTGTGTGTGTGTGTGTGTGTGTGTGTGTGTGTGTGTGTGTGTGTCTGGGGATGGAACCCAGGGTCATTTGACCTCCAAGCTATACCCCTTACCCTATTTTCTTTTTTTCTTTATTTTGAAACAGGGTCCCACTGAGTTGCAAGGGGCCTCACTAAGCTGAGGCTCTCTGAGAACCGAGATACTCCTGTCTCAGCCTCTTGAATACTGGGATTACACGGGTGAGCCACCACGCCCGGCAGGGGTTTTCTTTCTTTCTTTTTTTTTTTTTTTTTTTTTTTTTTTTTTTTTGGTGGCACTGGGGTTCCTGGAAGCCCTTCTACCTCCGGGCTACACTCCCAGACCTATTTTTACTTTTTTTTCCGAAACAGGGTCTCCTAAGCTAGAGCACGCAGCTGGCTTCGAACCTGCGCGATCCTCCTATCTCTGCCTCCCAAGCACAGGGATTACGAGCGTGAGCCACCACGCCCAGCAGGGGTTTTCTTAAAGTAGAATGTTCTGACATTTAAATCCATAGACTTAAGCCGGGCGGGGTGGCGCACGCTTGTAATCCCAGCATTCGGGAGGCTGAGACCTGGAGGATCATGATTCGCAGACAGCCTCAGCTACTTAGTGAGGCCCTCTGCAACTCAGTGAGACCCGGTTTCAAAATAAAGAATAAAAAATAGGGCAGGGGGTATAGCTCGGAGGTCAAATGCCCCTGGGTTCCATCCCCAGACCCGCAAAAAAAAAAAAATAAATTAAAAAAAAAATAAATCCATAGACTTAGATTCTGAAAAGTGAGTTCTGATAGTGGAAGTGATAAAGTAACGAGTGCAAGTTGTATGTGACCCAGGGAGGACACATGGTTTCTAATTATTACATTGGAAACAGTGTTGGGAGTGCCAGCTCAGGGCTGGAGGCAGGCCAGAAGAGTTGGGTGGAGAGCGGTAGCAGAGAGATGAGAGATACTGAGAGATACGCAGAGATCAGGCGGGAGCCGGGCCTTGCTCCAGCTCTCTTGGAACATGGAGTCATCTGGCAAATTACATATGTCGAAAGAAGAAAGGTAAAGATTTTTTTGGTGGGAGTCTATGCCATTGTCTAACATATTTTGCTTTCAACAGAGCTTAATTATGTTTTTTAGATGGAGATTTCTAGACAAATGCTATACCATATTTTGAATCTAATAGAATTATAGTGTGAGTTGTATACATAATTTCAAAAAATAATAGAAACAATAAAAGGAAGCAGGCAAAATTTATTTTAATAACATATTTCCTTTAATATAGTACATCCAAAATACTATTAGGTCAACATACTGTTGGTCTTTAGTGTGCATGGGTTCTACCTCTGTGGATTCAGCCAACCATGATTGAAGTATTGGGGGATTACATCTCTACTGTAAATGTGCAGGCTGTTTTTCTTATAATTGCACCCTAAAAAATAAAGGATGACAACTATTTATAAAACATATTTTTTTGTTTGTTTACAGTACTGGGGATGGAACCCAGGGATATTATACCTCTGAGCTACAACCCCAGCCCTACTTTTTTATTTTTTTATTTTGAAACAGGGTCTCACTGAGTTGCAAAGGGCCTCACTAAGTAGCTGAGGCTGGCTATGAACCCAGATCCTCCTGTCTCAGCCTCCCAAATGCTGGGATTACAAGTGTGCAGCACCATGCAAAGCATATATATTGCATTAGCTGTTGTAAATAATCTACAGATGAGTTATAGTAGACAGGAGAGTATATGCAATTATTAAAACTTTTTTTTTTGGTGGTACTGGAGTTCCTGGAAGCCCTTCTACCTTCGGGCTACACTCCCAGACCTATTTTATACTTTTTTATTTTTGGAAACAGGGTCTCTTGCTGGCTTCGAACCTGCGCGATCCTCCTGTCTCCGCCTCCCAAGTGCGGGGATTACAAGCGTGCGCCACCACGCCTGGCGACGACATTTTATATAAAGGACTTGCGCTTCCTTGGATTTGGGTACTGTTGGTGTCCTGGAACCGATCCCTTACATACACTGAAGGACAACTTTCCAATCAATGTAAACAGTTATTAGTGAGCTATTTCATGCTTAAGAGTCTGCCTCACTTCAGACTTGCCACATTTTAAGTGCTCCACAGTCACATGTAACTGGGAGTCATCCGAATGCAGACAGTGCGGAGCCACTGTATCTGCTAAGTTGCTTATGCCCTCAGCAGGGGTGTGAGCATGTGTGCACCAGCTATGAGCAGCTGAGCTCCCAGCCCAGGCCAGGGTACCCGCCCTGGACAGCCATTTCCCTGCTACGTCCACTCTTCCCACTGAGCAGTCCTTACCCACATTGGCCCCAGGGCACTGTTCTGACCCAGGGCACACAGGATTCCAGAGCAGATTCCATGAACTTAGTCCATTAGAGCTTTTCCAGTACAGAACTCAACCCCTTAAGGTTACACAAAAGCAAGTCTCGCCTTGGAGAGACTGAGGTTCCAAGCTGACAGGTTTCCAGAGTTGTCCTGAAGCCTCTTCCTTAGGCACCTTAACACAGTTCAGTAAGCATTCAGAGGACTTGCTGTGCACTTGGGCTGTCTGCGTTGTCGTTCATTGCTAATGACCACCCGTTCAATCATATTAATTCATAAAGCCTAAAGCAAGAAGGCAGTTTAGGAACTTGGCTCCAGAGGAACCAAGAGAAGTACTCCAGAATCCCCAGCCTGCCCTCACCTTTAACCTCTCGTTTCTCTGCTGTTCACAGCACCAGATTTCAGACTGATGCCAAGAACCAGTCTAAGCAGTTCGTGTTTTCTGACCTACACAGCTTTCCTAGTTGGAGGAAAGGTGATTGGATTGTTTGAATATCCGTTTGCCTTGGACAATCAGGAGCCAAATCTAGTGCCATCTTAGCCTCAGAGGGAAGTGGGATTGGTTCAAAAGGAGAATGTGGAACTGGAGAGGGAGTGTGCACATCCAGGAATCAAGTGCACAGAATCTATCTTTTACATTAGAGACTGGTAGCATTACAGGCCCAGGGCCACATGCCTGCAACCCCCGTCCTTGGGGGCTGAGACAGGAGGACCACAGGCCTGAGACTAGCAACTTAGTGAGACGCTCTACAACTTAGACCCTGTTTCAAAATAAGAAATAGGACTGGGCATATATCTCAGAGGCAGAATGATCCTGGGTCCAATTCCCAGTTACACACACACACACACACCATTGCTGGGCTCCAGCATTTTGCAGTCATTGTCAATATGGGAGCCCAAGGATTTGCATTTCTACCATGAGCCAAGTGATGCAAGTGTCCACAGACTAGGAGCATGAGCACCACAGGACAGCACCATCATGCTAGGCCTCAAGCCACACCGAGTACTATGGGTCCTCAGAGGGCAGTGTCCAGGGAACCTGTTTCAACAAACTCCAGGAGACCGATGTACCCTAAAGCATGGGAAGCACTGCAGTGCACTTATAATTTGCTGGAGCATCAACTACAACATCCTGTTTTGGTGACTGTCTTGCCTTGTGTAACTCCTGTGGCTGGGGGCCACGATTCCAAAGAATTTTTCCAAGAAGAGCCTTTTATCCCTTTTGGTGTTATACTTGTAACTGTGGCCTCAGAATGTGCCTGGCAGGCAACCCCATGGACATTGGCAGAGTAGTCGGAGCAGGGTCGCTGCCTGCTCTTTTGTTGGTGGAGCCCTGAGAGATGTGGTCTTCACTAATTGTGCAGGCTGATTCACTGGACTTATCCTGTCTCCACAGTGATGAAACACACTGAGCTGCTAAAAAACTAGGGAAGTCAATGTAAAGCTCTCTAGCAACAGGGGCCATCCTTGTGCTATGCACAGACAGAAGGACCAGATCTAAGAAGACAGGCTCTTGAGGGCCAGGCAGTGAGTTCTGGGAAGGAAACCTTGTTTGATATGCAGAGAGCATCCAAGCCATCTTGTCTCATCAAGTGAGCTAGTCGTATTGATTGCAGGAGAAGAAGCAACTAGCAGAGACAAAATGGGTTTCCTGCAGGGTTGAGCTCAGTGAGGTATTGTGGGGACTCTAGAACTACAGTTGATAGTTTCCAATAGAGGAGGGTCACTGAAGACCCCAGTCTCTAGATTGGGGTAGCTCAGAGATAGCTCTGGGTTCACTCCCCAGTTCCACCAAAAATTAAATAAGAGTCACAAGGTAAAATATATTTGAGAAACACTGAGCTAAACAACTTGAACCTGAGCATTGGAGGATCATTATGCCATCCTTTAAAACTATATTTAAAAGCCAGGCATGGTGGCACATGCTTGTAATCCCAGCATTTGGGAGGCTGAGACAGGAGGATCACAGTTTGTGGACAGTCTCAGCTACTTAGTGAGGCCCTTTGCAACTCAGTGAGACCCTGTTTCAAAAAATACAAAGACTTAGCCGGGCGTGGTGGCGCACGCTTGTAATCCCCGCGCTTGGGAGGCTAAGACAGGAGAATCACATAGGTTCGAAGCCAGCCTCAGCTACTTAGTGAAGCTCTCAGCAACTTAGTGAGACCCTGTTTCAAACTCAAGAATAAAAAAAATAGGGCTGGGGTATAGCATGGAGGTAGAATGTTTCTGGGTTCCATCCCTATTACTGCCAGAGAGAGAGAGAGAGAGAGAGAGAGAGAGAGAGAGAGAGAAAGAGAATGAATATCTGGGAAATTCAGTCTTTATTGTAGAAAGCTATGTGCTCAGTGGAAAATGGCTGTATTCTGAAAGGAAGAACAAATGATAATCTCACACCACAGATAGTGACCATTTTGTAGGATTATTTTGAAGATTAAATAGACCAATGAATGAAAAAAATGCTAGTCTGGTTTCTAGGATATAAGAAGACAGCAAAAATAATTTACATCTGATACTATTATGATTAAATGCAGCTCGGCTTATGCCACCTAAGAATCTTTCATGATGTCTTTGTTTCAAATATCCTTTTTCTAAATTACATAGAAGTTTATTCTGATTTTCTTTTTTTACATTTGCCACTTTCTACTATTGGTGTGTATATTGGAAGCTGTTTCTGTTAGACGCTCACTTGTAAGAAAATTCATCTCAGATAGTGAGATGAATAGGGGTATTGTCTTACGTAACTGTAAAAAGTCCAATGGCAGGACAGGTTTCGGGACCAGGGCCCTGTTTCTCTTTCTTTAATTCCCTCACTTCTGCCCTCTCCATTTTAGCTTTCTCCTAAGGCTACAGAGAAATACAAGCAGCCTCTGAGATTAAGGATTTCCTTGCTTAGAACCTTTTAACATCACGTCTTTCACTCTGGAGCACCCCTAAGCTAATCACAGCGTGGCTGGGGCCAGCCCAGACGAGGTAACCAAGCGTGGCATGGCCTATTCTGGGGCTGGAGGCATCATCAGTCCCACTGGGACCACCTGGCTGCTCTGGGTAGTTTTTTAAAGCAAAATCGAGGGAACAGTGGATGCTGGATGGGCAACCAATGTAAGCTCGCTATGAAGCCTAAGCACCTGAAGCCTAAGCACCTGGGCGTCGATTGCTTCTTTTTTGCTCACAGCATCTGGCACAGCAGTTGTCACATATTTGCTGAAATGACCGTGCAGATGGCCGGGGGAGGAAGCTTGTGCAAATGTAATTTACTAGGCAGTGAATAAAGTAACTAGTATCAGATCTTCCCCTTTTCTCGGTGGCATAAAGAGAAGGAGGAAGGAAGATATTGGCACAGAAGGAGCCTGGCCTGACCTGACCCAGTGGGCCTGCTCTGAACAAAACAGGGAGAAGCTGAGCCCACAGGCAAACAACTCCAGGAAGACCCGGGCGCCCCCACCCTCTCAGTCCCGTGGTCTGCCTCGTACTGGTGGGTTTTTGTTTGAACATTTTGTGAGTGTAGATATAATGGAGCCTTGTTCCCACCCATGCCATCACTCCAAGCTGCCCTTTAGCTCCTATTTACAGCAGAGGTCTCCTGCCGCTCCAGGGGAGGGAGCTCCCAGGGTTTCTCATCTTTCTTTCCACTGCTCTCAAGTTGCTTCTCCTAGAACACACTGCCAGGCTTTGGGAGAAAACTGGCCCACTGTTGTGCTGGTCCTCTCTTCTCAGTCCCTAGTCTCCAGAGCTGCAGGATCTCTTTGTTAGAGACGTGTGTGTTTCACTCTAGCAAGAAATACTAAGTTTATTCCATTGTCCAACCCAAATTCATCCCTCTTGGAAACACCCACCTCCACATCCTGACAGTTTGGCAGGAGATTTGATCCATCATAAATGCAGCCCCAATTTCCTCCAAGACTAAGAGGCAAAAATCTTCAGCGGCCCAACCTCTACTCTTCCTCACCATTTAAGACTTAACTTTTACGATGAAAATGCCATCCCACCCAGGTCACCCACATCACCCACACAGCACGTTTAACCACCTGCGAATCCTTCTTACAGGCCTCTCAGCCTTACATACAGCAGTGCTCCACTGTGGCTCTCCCCCCCATTCTAGCCGAACCCTGCATGGCGTGAGGCAGACGTTCCGTGAGTACCAGTGCCCTCGGTTGCCGTCCTCTCTCCAGAGCTCCTTAGGTGCCCTCTGCACGAGGCCTCTGTCTAACTGCATCCAACCCCAGACGCTCTGTCCTTTGAGCCCTGGAACTGACTCTCCACAAAGATGCCCTGATCCAGACTCTAAACTGTCTCCCAGTGCCAACGCCCCTGCATCCACTCAGCCTCCGATCCGGCAGCACCAGGTCATCCTAAGCCAGTCTTCAGGCCCCATTTGTCCCTGGATTAGAAACGTCTGCACCATCTGTGCCTCAGGCTGATGCTCAGTGCTCCTCACAGGACTCCTGCTCAGCCCTTGGGAGGCAATGCTGGCTGCAGCCTCCCTGAAGCCTCCCTCCTCAGAGCCAGCCCTCCAGTCACTGCTCTTCAAGACCTCCTGTCCCTGCAGACTCTGCGTCGTACTCTGACCCTCGTTTCCCTCACTCTCCCACCCCTCATCCCCACACAACCCTAGCCCGTGGAATTTGGAATTTTCTGAGCCTTTTGGCATCTCCAGGCCTTTGCACTGGGAATGCTCCCCTCCCTCCACCACGTCCTCCTCCAGGACCCTCAGCTCCTCCCCACGGCCTTGGTCTTCAGTGGCAAGTCCTCTTTCTCAGCCTGCCTGGCCACTGTCGTCCCAATGCCTGCTGTTATGGTGATACAGCAAAACTTTACCGCGTGAGATGTAGCCGCGGGCTCTTGTTCTTAGCTATTTTAGAAAATAGTAGCCAGAACTCTTTTTGCTATAAGCTTAAGCAATTTTATTATTACAAAGGCAGAAAAATAGGACAGAAAGCACTACACCCAAAGGGATGATGTAGTGGGGTAACTTGAAAGTAAGTTACTGAAGTTTTGGATACAGAACAGTTTTTATAAAGCTATGTCATCCTTCATCTTGCTCAACCAATAATCTTATGACCTCGGTGTGAGCACGCTCCATGGACTCTGTGCAGGCCGTTTTTTATGATTATGGGGATTTCTTGCTCGGCCAAAAGCCTTCCTGCCTCGATGCAGTGTAGGCTAAGGTCTTTGTTAGGACCAGAATGATGAACAAAGTCAAGGGTCATGTGGTATCTGCCTCCTCTTGACAGAGGCCTGTACCCTCCTCCCGCACTCTTGGGGAATTCTAGCCTATCTGCTAGAAGTTACTTACTGTGTAATAATAAGTCTTTAAAATATGAAGGCTCTAGGTCCCAACTCTTTTGTGTACTTGCTTTTGGTGAGGGAACTCTGCATTATAACAGCTGCTGGAGTGCCTGGCAGTAACCAGGCCCCGACTGCTTTTTACATTTTGAAACTACTTTTTGATACATTAATACCAAATTCAATTATTAATTCAATGTATTAATTCCAATATATTAATACCAAAGTCATTTTCTAATATGGGCAAATTAATACCAAAGCTATTTTCAAATACATTTTGAAGCCATTTTCCAATATTGGCACATTAATACCAAAGCTATTTTCCTTTTCTTTTCTTTTTTCTTTTTTTCTTTCTTTCTTTTTTTTTTTTTCGGTACTAAGGATGGAACCCAGGGGCATTCTACCTCTGAGCTACACCCTCAGCTCTATTTTTTATTTTTTACTTTTGAAACGGGGTCTCACTGAGTTGCAAAGGGCCTAAGTAGCTGAGGCTGTCCTTGAACTGCGATCCTCTGGTCTCAGCCTCCTGAATGCTGGGATTACCAGCATGCAGCCTCCTGAATTCTGGGATTACCAGCATGCACCTGGCTTCAAAGCTATTTTCAAATACATTTTTTTTTTTTTTTTTTTTTGGTGGTACTGGGGATGGAACCCTGAGGCTTTCTACCTCTGGGCTATACTCCCAGACCCATTTTTATATTTTATTTGGAAACAGGGTCTCACTAAGTTGCTGAAAGCCTCACTGAGTAGCTGAGGCTGGCTTCGAACCTGCGCGATCCTCCTGTCTCAGCCTCCCAAGCGCAGGGATTACAAGTGTGCGCCACCACGCCCGGCTCTTTTCAAATACATTTTGAAGCCATTTTCCAATATGGTCACACCTACCATGTTCCTAGTGGGGAGCAGCCGGAGTCCAGTGAACACTGAGGAGTAGCTGTCAAAGCCCAGGCCCCTTCTCCAGTGATGCGGCCTGGACGCCTGGTTTTCCTGCCCGAGTTCCCACGACTTCATCCGGTCTCCTCACTGCCCTTCCACAGGTCTACTGAAACACTTTGGGGGCATTTTCTTATTCCAGAACCTTCAGGAGATTCCAGTTCCTTAGCCTGACTTCAGGTGTACCGACCCCGCCTTCAACCTTCCCTGCCTTCTTCCTCCACCACCCCAGGGCCTAACTCTGAGAAGCACTTTTGCCTTCTGCCAAGTGAGTATTGTCTATGAGAATGAAAGCCTGCTACGTAGTGACGGTTCCTCCATGAGGATCGCTTTTGTTATTAGTGCTGGTCAAAGCTATTTTACAGCAGAAGGTGCGCGGTGGGGCTGGGGTGTCAAGATGGCATCCAGCATCCACAGTGCCCATCGCGGAGTGCGCGGAAGGCAGGTAGATGTCAGTGGGCATGGCCAATGGGCACTCACTCACCTGCATACTCCTTTCTTCCAGAACCAGTGCCTGTCAATTGCGGTGCTGGGGGTTCGGCAGTGAGGAAGGGAGCCGGGCGGTCCACAGGCAGGAGCCCCAGCCCGCCGCAGGTGCCAGCAGACCCCGGACCCAGCGCCTACCGCGCCAGGGAAGGACACCAGGCCCCAGGGCCCTTCTCCGACTTGGTATTGGGCCAGCGGGGACCGGCAGGCAGCTCACCGCCCTCTCGTGGCTCGCTTTGGGTGGCTGCATCTCGCATGCAGGCTAAGCACAGGCGGTGAGCTGCTTGCCTCGTCCTCCTTGGTGGTCTACCTCGTCTGTATCTGAGCCCCCTTCCCTAGGCCTGCAGCACAGGCTCCCCTCTTTGGTTCCTCGACGGGTGCCTCGGCCTGGTTGGCAGAACCGGGTCTGCTGCCCTCCCCGCCGCCAGCCCCCGGCCCAGCACTGCGGGTGCAGGTGCGGCGGGCGGAGCGGGGAGGCGCCCTGCTCGGGGCGCGTACCCGCCGGGGCCTGTCAACCAGACCTTCTCCTTTGCTCCTCTTTGCCCAACACGTTCTTAGGAACGCCGCGCACCCGGGAGCAGCGACCCGCGAGGTCGGAGACTCCCTGGAAACGCCAGCTCGCCCCGGGCGGGCGAGGGCCCCGGGGTCGCTGTGCAGGAGAGTTCACGGGTTTCCGAGGAAAAAGGCACTGGGTCGCGTCCACCTGCATTTCCGTGCCGCAGATAAGCGAGGCCCTTGCCTTC
This sequence comes from Muscardinus avellanarius, assembly GCF_963383645.1. Classification (NCBI taxonomy): domain Eukaryota; kingdom Metazoa; phylum Chordata; class Mammalia; order Rodentia; family Gliridae; genus Muscardinus; species Muscardinus avellanarius. The sequence goes on along the minus strand of NC_137803.1, from coordinate 39,587,842 downwards.
CCTGGGCTGCATTGAAGTTTATTGACAGCCGGGCGTGGTGGCGCACGCTTGTAATCCCCGCACTTAGGAGGGTGAGACAGGAGGGTCGCAGTTCGCAGACAACCTCAGCTACTTAGTGAGGCCCTCTGCAACTTAATGAGACCCTGTTTCAAAATAAAGAATAAAAAACAGGGATGGGGATGTAGCTCAGAGGTCGAATGCCCTGGGTTCCTCCCGCAGACCCACAAAAAAAAAAAAAAAAAAAAAAAAAGCTTGTTGCCGGGCGTGGTGGCGCACGTGGTGACAGGAGGATCGCACAGGTTCGAAGCCAGCCTCAGCTACTAAGTGAGGCTGTCAGCAACTTAGTGAGACCCTGTTTCCAAATAAAGTATAAAATAGGTCTGTGAGTATAGCCCGGAGGTAGAAAAGCCCCTGGGTTCCACCCTTAGTACCACCTATATATATTACTATTTATTTATTTTTGCGGGTCTGGGGATTGAACCGAGGCATTTGACCTCCGAGCTACACCCCCTGTTCCATTTTTTATTCTTTATTTTTTTTGAAACAGATCTTAGTAAGTTGCGGAGGGCCTCACTAAGTAGCTGAGACCGTCCGCGAATCGCGATCCTCGGTTCTCAGCCTCCCGAGTGCTGGGATTGCACGCGTGGGCCCCCACGCCCGGTTAAAAAATACGAGAAAAAAAAAAAAAGAAGTTTGTTCCCAGCGACAACCGAAGCGGGCGCCTCGGCCTCAGGTGGGGCGCGGAGCACGGAGCGGAACTTGGCGAGCCTTCGCCCAGCCGGCGGGCGGGTCTGCGAGGCGCCGCCCCGCTGGACCCCGCGCCGGGCGGAGCCCAGATCGCCGGCCGGCAGCGCCGAGGCCATGGCCGGCGGGGGCGCGGAGCCGGGGCCCGAGCTGCAGCGCCTCGGCCACAGCTACGGCCCGCGCAGCCTGCGGGAGCTGCGCGACCAGGAGTTCGGCCGCCTGGCAGGTGAGGCGGCGGCGGCGCCCGGGGTCTGCGGGTGCGCGGCCCCCGCCCGGCACGCGCGGAACCGAAAGCGCACGAGGGAGGGACTGTGGGTCTACGCCGCCGCCCGCGGACTCGCGCCCTGAGCTCCCTGTGCAACCCCACGTCTTCTTGCTACAGCTGCCCTTAGACGAAAGTGAGGCAGGACCGACCTGTCTGCCTGCCCCACCTCCACAGGGCCCAGGAGTCCCCTCTGGAGGTCCTTACAGCCAGGGTTGCAAAATACAGGGCGCCCCAGCCGGGCTGCTGGGATGCACAGGGGCCGCGCGCAGGGGCTGGGACGCGACTCTAGGGGCACTCAGGGTCCGACCTAGGGCTGAGGCTCTGGGGCGGGGAGCTCCAAACTTCTCCGCGGGCATTCCTGTAGTAGCTTTTCTTGTTCAAAGGCTGCTTCCCCCCCCCCCTTCTCCCGCAATCAGAATGACTCTGACTCTGAGCTCTCCCCAACTCTGGTCCGCTGGGGTCCTAAAGAATTAGGAAAACGAACCGTGCAGTTTCAGTTTTCAAGAACAGGACGAGCCTGTAAATTGGTATACAAAGAACTCCAAGTATCTTTGCGGAACCTGCCGATTGTATCTGAAATCAAGATCGATCTGATCCCCCAGCTCACTGCCACAGGTTCGGATCCGTGCCCGTGCCAGGGACCTTGAGTAGGGTCAGAACCGAGTGCCTGACCATCAGAGAGGGTGACAGGTGAGGTGGGCAGCTCATGGGCCAGGGCACCTGTTACCAGTTACATCCTGATTAACGACTGGCCAATGCTCCTCTGTTTGTGGCAGGGCAGCTGCTTTTGAGGCCAATCCTCATATTTTCAATGGTAACTTTTTTTCCCTCTGGGAACTCTGAGAGCCATGACCTCCTCCTTGTGTGTCTACTTAAGTGGGGAGAACCCAAAGGGAGACAGGGGTCTCTGCCTACCTCTCCACTCCCTCCCCTTTCTTCTCTGTCTCCTTGTCACCTGCTGAAGACAGCCCCTCTCCCTTGGGCTCTGGTGGTGATCTCGCCTCTCTCTCTCTCTCTCTCTCTCTCTCTCTCTCTCTCTCTCTCTCTCTCTCTCTCTCTCACACACACACACACACATCTTTATAATGGAAAATTCCTACTCCACAGAAAGATCTAGATATTGGTGGTAGGATACCCACAGGTGCAGAGGGAGGGAGGCTCTCTATTCTTTTGAAGCAAATCCCAGAGCCCGTATCATTCAAGCAGCAATGATTTCAGCACCACCTCCTTAATCTCCTAAATCCCCTGACACCCGCCAGTGGCCAACCTCTCCTCTCCACACTACTCTAAAAATTAGAAGTATGTTCTGGGTCCCTCGTGATTTCACTCTGATCCCTCAGGGGATAGCGTTTCCCCTCAAAGGCAAATGGAGATGTGGCGCCAGGACCCAGGCTGGCCTGAGCCCCTGTCACATCTGCTGCGTTTGTGATGGGGTTGTGTGGCCTATATATACTTAGTGCCATTCCCAGCATTTCCTCTACATTCTGGAACAGGTTCACTTTTTTTCCTTTTTTTTTTTTTTCCATAGGAAAAAATGAACAGGAGAGAGGCTGGGAAAGAACCAACCACTAACCAAACCAAAATAAAATAACCCTCCCTCTTATGCACTCCCTCCCTGAAGGGTTTCTGCAGGTTTGAAAGCGTATCTGGCTAAGTGTTAGCCCTGTATAATTAAATGCTAAACTTACTGATATGTTTTGCCTAACCAGTTAGATGGGAATTTCCTGGTCTTAGTGAAGGGGACGTATAGATTTGGCTCAAGTAGTTCTTGAAGTGTCCGGGTACTGACTGAGCCCTGACATTTCTCACTACCCAAAATAGTTTGCATTTATATGTTTGTGGTATTTTTCCAGTGCCATATTCTGCTGGCTTTGTTTTGTTCATGGTTGTGTCCCCAGCACTTAGGACAATGCCTGGTACAAAGTGCTCAGGAAATAGTTGTTGGGTGAAAAAACATTCAAAGATTAGAAATAAAAGGAAATAATCAACTTGTTAAAAGTCATCTTCAAAACCTCCACAGATAACATAATAATTAATGGTAAAAGACTGGAAGCTTCTCCCCTGAGGTCTGGAGCAACACAAGGATATCTGTTCTCACTGCTTCTATCCAACAGTGTGCTGAAGGTCCCCATCAGGGCAATTCATCAGGGTTGACAGCAGCCTCAGCAACTTAGAGAGAGATCCTTCACAACGTAGTGAGGCCCAGTGTCAAAATAAAAAATTAAGTAAAATAAACGAGAGCTGGTGCTGTATCTTAGAGGGAGAATGCCTCTGGGTTTAATCCCAATAAAACACACACACACACACACACACACACACACACACACACACACACACACACAATGGCAATACTTCCTAAACTGATCTACAGATTCAATGTATGTCTCATAAAATGTACATTGCCCTCCCTACCCTGGAACAGCTTTTATAAATTATTTAGAGTCTATAATTGTCTAAGTACTTAAACAGAAAACTATGTTAATAAAGGAGGAAAAGGAATAAATATTCATGAAATGGTGTACTTTATGTATTTTTGTACAACACAATATGACATTCCATAATTAGTATTTCTTATTTATAATTTTAAAAATTAAAATTGTGCCCAGTTTCACATAGTTAATAAGCAAATGAGTTAGTGATTTAATCCTTGTTTTTCTAAGATAGTATGTAGGCCAAACTTGTTCTACTTACTTAGGATTCATTCTCGCTGCCTTTTTGCAGAAATTAATAAGGTGGCCCTCAGATTCATATAGAAATGCAAAGGACTCAGTGGATAATCTTGAAAGACAGCAAAGTTGGAGGACTCATGTTTCCTGATTTCAGAGCTTAACTGCAAAGTTGCAATAGTCAAGACACTAAGGTATTGGCATAAGGATGCATATAGGTTCCAATGGACTAGAACTGTTAAATCCAGAAATAAACACACACACATCTATGGACAATTGATTTGTAGCAGGAATGCTAAGGCTACTCAATGGGAGAAAGAAGAGTCTTTTCAACATATGATGTTGAGATAACTAGATATCCACATGCAGAAGAATGACTTTTACTTCATACTGAATTAAAAAAAATAACTCGGCCAGGTATGGTGGCACACACTTGTAATCCCCGTGCTTGGGAGGCTGAGACAGGAGGATCACACAGTTTCGAAGCCAGCCTCAGATACTTAGTGAGGCTCTCACCAACTCAGTGAGACCCCGTTTCCAAATAAAGTATAAAAACAGGTCTGGGAGTATAGCCCAGAGGTAGAAAGCCCCTGGGTTCCACCCCCAGGATCACACACACACACACACACACACACACACACACACACACACCTCAAAATCTATCAAAGACCCAAATATAAAAGCAAAAAGTACAAAACTTTTGTGGGGGACGAAACCCGTCTACTGTGTGCACAGCAGTTTCAATCCCCAATACTACAAAATAATAATAATAATAATAATAATAATATCAGTAGTAGTAATAAAGTGTAACTGATATCACCTAATGGCTGTCCCCTAAAAAAGTTGCACCGAACCAGGCATGCTGGCACATACCTGTAATCCCATACTTGGGAGGCTTAGACAGGAGGATCGCAGGTTCGAGGACAGCCTCAGCAAGTAGTGAGACTCTCATCAACTTAGCAAGACCTTGTTTCAAAATAAAAATGCCAGGCATGATGGCCCATGCTGGTATTCCCAGCATTCAGGAGGCTGAGACCGGAGGATCATGGTTTGCAGACAGCCTCAGCTACTTAGGGAGGCCTTCCACAATTTAGTGAGACCCTGTTTTAAAATAAAGAATAAAAAAATAGAGCAGGATGTATAGCTTGGAGGTAGATGCCCCTAGGTTAGGATAGGAACCTGCCGAGGGGTTAGGCCGGTCCCAGGGTCAGTGAGGCTGGGCTCAGAGCCTGTCGTGAGGCAAGGCCGGTGCTGGGGCCTCCGAGGCTGGGATCGGAGCCAGCCGAAGGGTTAGTTTGGTGCAGGGCCAGCAAGACCAGGATCAGAGCCTCCCATGAGGCAAGGCTGGTGCTGGAGCCAGTGAGGTCGGGATCAGAGTCCTCCGGGTGGCCAGGCCACTACTGGGGCCGTCAAGAGTAGGATTGGAACTTGCAACGCGGCATGCACAGAGAAGTATCACAGAAAATAAAAATCAGATGCTTCCCCTAATTAGCAAAAACTAGGAGAAATGGGGTAACGGAGGAGGTCGAGTTGTAGAAAAGGCCCTATAGATAAGCAATTAAGGTGACCAATCAGAGGAGATGGGATGGGGGAGGATGGAACCTCTTTAAAACTCATGATGTACGTAAACAAATGTATCAAAGATAATCACCAATCAAGCATGGGATCAAGGGAGGGGGAGGGAATGGGATGGGAATTGGATGAGGGCTAATTGGATGATATGTGCTTGTATATCCTCTCAAGTCTTGTATTCCAATGTGATGTATGATTACAATGCACCAATTAAAAAAGAAAAGAAAAAGAATGCCCCTGGGTTCCATCCCCAGACCAGCAAAATAAATAAATAAATAAATAAATAAATTAGGACTGGGGGTGTGGCTTGGAGATAGAATGCCTCTGGATTAAATCTGAGTGCCAAAAAAAACAAGACAAAACAAAACAAAAAACAAAACAACAACAAAAACACTTCTACCAGTTCTCTCTCTTACCAGCTATGTCCAATGGCTTGTTGCCTGCCCCACCTCACGGTGAGGCATTACGACCTTTTGTTCTCTGCCAGGCAGTTGGTAAACCTCAGTGTCTCCTGTTCATCTAAGTGTGCCTTTCTCTCCTTTGAAGAGAAGCAGGAAGGACCAGAGCCATTCCTCAAAGTCTCCGCCACTCCTCACAGTTCTGCTGGGTTCGTGAGGACTATGGCACAGTGTGGGAAAGCAGCAGACTCGCCCATTATGGAAGCGCAGGAGGCTCCAGAACAAGGCCAGGGTGTGAGTCACAGCTCTGCCACACATCATGAATGTTTGCTGGCTGCTCCTCTGTGTGGGAGGCCGGACCCGGTTCATAGGAAACTGGTTAATCAGGCAGCCAGATTGCAGGTGTGGTGGTGCACACTGTAATCCCAGTACCTGGAAGGCTGAGACGGGAGGAGCAGAGGTTCAAGGCCAGCCTCAAGAGCTTAGTAACACCCTGCTTCAAATAAAAATAGCGGGGCCTGGTGGTACGTGCCTGTAATCCCAGTAATTGGAGGCTAATACTGGAAGATTGCAGGTTCGAGGCCAGCCTCAGTAATTTAGTGGGGCATTCATCAACTTAGTGAGACCCTTCCTTGGATGGGCACATGTGTGTGCATGCACAAACGCATATATATACACACACACACCAGGAAACGAGTATCCTGGTGTAATGCTGAAACACTTCAAATGGGCACTGGTTGGACTCACACCAACAGATTAAGGAGACAATCAACTTGTTGATGGCCAAATGACCAAGGACCCGTGAGAAACAACCTGCAGCTTTCTTCTGTGTTTTTCAGGAACCGTCTACTTGGACCATGCAGGAGCCACCTTGTTCCCCCAGAGCCAGCTCACGAGCTTCACTAAAGATCTCATGGAAAATGTTTATGGTAAAAGAAAACATACCCAAACTGATTTTAGCCAAGATTGCATCAATAGATGGAGACCATGCTGAGTACACAAAGCCTAATAAGCCCCGGTCCTATGGGAGGCCAGGCGAGCACCAGGATCCTTCTGTATCAAACACTGGGATGGAAAGATCTGGCTCAGGGCTATGTGGATTGCTTCCAGAAGGAGCTGGTGTCAAGAAGGGCACAGGTTCGAAGGTGCTGAATTTGTTGTGAGTGGCTCTGTACAGGGCAGAGGCTGGGGCCACAGGAGGATCATTCATTCTTTCTTTCTCTCGTTCTTTCTTTCTTTCACTGCATAAATACTTTTTGAGCACTGTGGAGTATGGGCACAGTGCTGCAGCGGGAAGAAAATAAACACAGGCCCTTTCTTCATGGAGACTATGGTCTAGGCCTGCTAAACAGAATGTAATCAAGTGATCTCCAAATAAATGTAACCACCAGCTGAGTGAAGGGCTAGAAGCAAGAGGTGCCTGGCACCATGAGAGTGTAAGGTGATGCCAAGCCTGCATCACTGTCCTGGGTATTCCGGTGCCTGAGAAATGCTGGTACCTGTAATCACCCGAGAGAGACACTGAGGTGGGCAGCTATGCGCCAGGGGAAGCTTTCTCGGGAGTCGGTGGATGCTGGAGGGTGAGGTGGAGTTCACTTAGACAAGAGAAGAAGGATGCATGCGGGCAGTGGTAATAGGAAGAACCAAAATCCTGAAGGTGTTTCAGGAAGCAGCTGAGGGGAGTGGTAGAGATCTGCATGGGGAGGGAGGGGCAAGGCAGGGCAGATACTCTGGACTGCTCGATGGTTATCAGGGGCACTCACTGAGGGCATTCACATGCTCAGGAGATAACCTTGGAAAGAGAATTTGAAATAATAGCAGCAGTAGCAGTTATAACATTTATAATGATAATAATGATTGATTTTACACTACTCGAGTGTTCAGTGTATGTCAGGTACTATCTCAAATACATGTATTTTCCCTGTTCACCCTAATAATAACCTAAGAGATATAGGTTCTGTTATTACCCTTGATTTAAAAGTGAGTAAAGGGGCCGCATAGTCAGAAAGGACTGGGGCTGCAGGACCTGGGGCTGAATCCAGGCACGTTGGTTCCAGAAGCCAAGCCCTTAGTCCCTGACCCTGAGCCGCCTCAATTCACGACAGGCCTGTTATGTCACACTGAGGAGTTTGAATCATGTCTCTGGGCACCAGTATGTTTTTAAATCTGGGGAAACCATTGGGGAAGGTGCCAGTGAAGGACTTTATCTTGATTTACATTTATTATTTGCAGAGACCTGCAATTCTCCTTCTGTAACCTTAACAAGATCCATAGCTGTGGGAGAGGTGTTGGCCAGAGAGATGGCTGGCTGCCTTGAGATTTATGTGGTCCTAGTGATGGGGGGGGGTAAGAGCCAGGGTGAGGACAGCCCACGAGGCCAAGTGCCAAGTCCCTCAGCCTACTGACTTTTGTCCATCTGATAGCTGCAGTGGCCAGAAATCCAGTGTCACCTTCAGTGTGGTTTAGAGCAAAGCAAAAGCAAACAACAGCAGCAACAAAAAAAAAAAAAAAAAAAAAAAAAAAAATTAAAAGCAAGAAAAGCTGAGCCTGCCTTCCTGTGTCCGGTAGCCCTGTGCCTGTGAAATGCTGGTGCCCAACCCCTGCAGGCCAGGCCTTTGCAGACATCGGCATCCATGTCTACGAATCCAGCTTTGTGGGAGATCATAATGCCCTGGGGCACACAAGAGGGAGAAAATACTAGAAGGCTGCAAAGGAAGAGTAAGGTTGAGAAATCTCAGTCCTGAGAGCGGGGAGCTATGAGGACTTGGCCTCTTCACATATTTGGGGGAGGAGATGGGACACTTCTGCAGAGATGGTGCCAGCAGTGGTGGTGCCAATGTCAGGGCAGGGGGGCTAATTAAGTCCATGGCTCTGTCTCATGGTGGGAGGAGAGGCCAGACTACTGAGATGGTGTCCTCGGTCCTCCAGAGCTGATGGATATCGCCTCTGCCTCCCTATCAGAGAACTTGTAGAAAAGGCTTCTGGGCTGCCAGCTGCCTCTGAGCTGACATACAGCTCCAAGACCCTCTTCCCCGGCAAGTAAGGAAGGCTTTGTTTAGTTAAGTAGTTTATTTTTCATTTATTCAACAGCTTTATTGAGTGTGTATATTTTTAATATTTTATTTATATATTATATATTTATTTATATTTATATTTTTATATATTTTTATTATATATACATATAATTATTTTTTGGTGGTACTGAGGATTGAACTCAGAGACATTATACCTCTGAGCTACACACCCAGATTTATTTTATTTTTATTTTGAAACAGGGTCTTGCCAGGTTGGTGAGAGTCTCACTACTTGCTGAGGCTGTCCTCGAACCTGCAATTCTCATGCTTCCAAGTACTGGGATTACAGGCATGCACCACCACACTTGGCTTTATTCCTTTTTTTTTTTTTTCCCCAGTACTGGGGATTGAAGCCAGGTACATTCTACCTCTGAGCTATACTCTCAGTCCTATTTTTTATTCTTTATTTTGAAACAAGGTTTTACGTAGTTGCAGAGGGCCTCACTAAGTAGCTGAGGCTGGCTACGAACCTGCGATCTTCCTGTCTCAACCTCCTAAGTACTGGGATTACATGTTTCTGCCACTGCACCCAGCTGAGTTATATTTTACATATGTAACTCACCTATTTCAGGTATAGAATTCAGTCCTTTTTAGTACTCTAACTAGATGATGCAACCATTCCTATAAATCAGTTGGAAGGTTTTCAGTCTGCCCGTGAAATCTTCCACGCCCATCTGGAGTTAGTCCTCATTGCCACTCCCAGCCCCGGGCAACCACTGATCTGCTCCTCTCAGCACCTCTAAACAGTTGCCTTGGTGAACACATCGTATGGATGAAGTCATACAGCAAGTGGCCCCTCGTGTCTGGAGTATTTCACTCCTACGTTTCTGCACTTCGTTCATAACTTAGCCAGCAGTTTGTTCCTTTTTATTGCCAAAAAGTTGCCCCTTGTATGGATAGACTATATTCTGTCTGTTTACCAGTTAATAGACGTTTATGTTGTTTTCAGGATTTGGCTTAATGACCAGAGTTGCTGTGAACACGGTGTGCAAGTCTTTGTAGGGACATAAGTGTTTACTTCCTTTAGGCATATCTCTAGGAGTGGAATTGCTGGGCCTTTTGGTAGCTTTATGCTTAGCTTTCGGAAAAATGGAGGGAGAGGGTTTTGAAGGAACACAAAATGAGACATCCCCGAAGTGACTGTACAGCTTTGTCTTCGTAACCGCAGGCAACCCTCACAGCCAGAACATCACCAGCAAGCTCACCCATGACACTGTGGAGCAGGTGCGCTACAGGTGAGTGACGGGGACATGTCCACGCTGGCCACCTTGGTGATACACTTCCCTCGTCGCACCTGCCGCATCCCACGGAAGTTCTGAGAGCGTTTCGGGAAGATCACATTCAGTGAGAAAGCAATGCACGCGTGACAGTCAGCATCAGGGGCGGAGGACAGAAACACGACGGGGGAGGGCCGGAGGGGCAGCTGGCTGAGGCCACACGGCGGCTCCATGTGCCCGTGGGCATGTGCCAGAGCGACCCATTCTGAGGCCTTGGTCTCAGAGAAAATAAGCAGCACTTCTCTTTTCATGTTTCATTAGGTATCTTATTTTATTCATCTCTCCCCCTCCTTTTTTAAGCTAGTATTTACATTTTAAATAGCTCTTTGTACTTTTCAACATGTACTAACTGGTTTCTGGTAAATAATTTTCAGGTGGTTCCTAAAATTACTTGAGTCAAATAATTTCATATTTGTTTATTTTATTTTATTTATTTATTTTTTAATTTAATTTAATTTTTTGGTGGTACTGGGGGTGGAACCCAGAGGCTTTCTACCTCGAGGCTATACTCCCAGACCTTTTTTATATTTTATTTGGAAACAGGGTCTCACTAAGTTGCTGAGAGCCTCACTAAGTAGCTGAGGCTGGTTTTGAACCCGTGTGATCCTCCTGTCTCAGCCTCCAAGCGCGGGGATTACAAGTGTGCGCCACCACGCCCGGCAAATAATTTCATATTTGAAAGTAAAGCAGCTTTGCAATTATAATATTTGCAAATTGCCAATATTATAAAAAGAATGTAGCTGGGTGTGGTGGTGAAGGCTGAGACAGGAGAATAGCAGGCTTAAAGCCAGCCTCACAAACTTAACAAGACCCAGTTTCTTTCTTTCTTTACTTTCTTTTTCTTTTTCTTTCTTTTTCTTTCTTTGCAGTACTGGGGATTGAACCCAGGGGTGTTCTACCTCCAAGCTATATTCCCCAGCACTATTTTTAATTCTTTATTTCAAAACAGGGTCTCACTAAGTTGAAGCTGTTTGCAAACCTGTGATCCTCCTGTCTCAGTGTCCCAAGTACTGAGATTACAAGTGTGTCCCACCATGCTGGATGATAAAGGGCTAGGGGATTCAGAGGTAGAATCCCCCTGAGCTACACACACACACACACACACACACACACACACACACACACACACACACACACACACACACACACACACACACACACACACACACTGAAACAGGCTGATGACTTAGACCTGGCTGTGAAGATCTGGGGAGGAAACACCGAGGAGAAGGCTTTTCAGCTCCTACCCAGCTCGCTGTAGACTTTTGCCACCCCCGGTTGGAGATGGTGGTGGGCGGCATCTTGATCGCAGGGCCATGACTTTCTTGGCCTGCACCCTAGCTTCACAATGAGGTCCAGACTACCGGGCCTTTTCCTAGCACTTAGGGCAGAGACATCATTCAGTAAAAACCAGACCACCTGCCCAGGCGTTGTTGGAGGAGACCGAGGCTGCAATCGCGGCTCCCGTGCTTCTTCCAGGATTCTGGCCCACTTCTGCACCTCGCCGGAGGACTACAGCGTGGTCTTCACGGCTGGGAGCACGGCTGCTCTCAAGCTGGTGGCCGAGGCCTTTCCGTGGGTGTCCCGGGGCCCAGACAGCTGTGGGAGCCAGTTCTGCTACCTCACCGACAGCCACACGTCAGTGGTGGGCATGCGGAAGGTGGCCGCGGCCCTGAACGTCACGTCCACGCCGGTGAGGCCGGAGGACATGCGGGCGGCGGAGGATCCCGGCGCTGCGGCCTGCGACCCCGACTGCCAGCTCCCGCACCTCTTCTGCTACCCGGCTCAGAGCAACTTCTCCGGAACCAGGTACCCCCTGTCCTGGATAGGAGAGGTCCAGGCCGGGCGGATGAGCCCCGTGCTTGCTCCTGGGAAGTGGTTCGTGCTGCTGGATGCCGCCTCCTTCGTGAGCACGTCGCCTCTGGACCTGTCGGCCCATCAGGCCGACTTCGTGCCGGTCTCCTTCTACAAGATCTTCGGGTTCCCCACCGGCCTCGGTGCTCTGCTGGTCAATAATCGCGTGGCCCCTCTCCTGAGGAAGAGCTACTTCGGAGGAGGCACCGCCGCCGCCTACCTGGCAGGAGAGGACTTCTACGCCCCCAGGCCCGCTGTGGCTGAAAGGTACCCCCCCCCCCCTCGGTGGCTGGGGCCCCACGCTAGGCCGGACAGGTGCCTGCGCCCGCGGGATTGCGAGCCGGCCCTGGCAGGGCTCAGATGTGAGAGGCAGAGGAGGCTGGAGTGAACTCTGCCCCTCAGCCCTGCCGCGGTGCTTTGCAGCGGTGAGGACGAGGTGAAAGGCCTGCGCGGGGTCAGGAGGGCGCGTTCCCGGCCCTGGTACTGAGAAGAGATGGCAGAAACTGAAAGTGACTTGGGTGGACTTTGGAAGGAGTGTGAGGGCGCAGCCTCGACTCCCGTCCAGAGTCGGCTCTGCTTGGCACCTAGTTGGCAAGAAGGATCGACTAAACAAGAGGGCCCAGAACAGGGCGGGGTGAGGGCAGGCTCCCCACCTTCCTCACAGGTCAGGCCTGGCCTGGTGTCTTGGCCTGCCTCTTGCTCAGGCTGCAGGGTAGAGGGTGAGGGTTATGCCTGGGAATCTTCCAGATGGTGTTGGGAGGACCCATAAGGCTGAACCCAGGAAAGATAAACGATGCTGATCCAGGGCTCTGCTGGGTGCAGCAGTGGGGGCACCATGGGATTGGGGCAGGGAACAGTCACCCTGCTGGTGACTGAGAAGACCCTGGCCTGATGGGCAGGTGGCTCAGATTCCCCAGACCCAGTGCAGACTCAGGGTCCCTCAGACAGGGCCAGGCCTTGGTAGCAGAGTGTTAACCCTGCAGGCCCAAGCATGGGTGTGGCTCCCGGAAGGCAGGGTGGGGAGATGCAGGGTGGGAAGATTCAGGGTGGGGAGACACTGGCTTGACTCTCTGCATGTGTGTGTGTTTTCTGTAAAGTGGGCATGATAGCATCCTTGTAGAGCTGCTGTAGGTGGAACACCAGCACAGAGTGCCATTGGTATGCGTATGAGGCTGTTTGAAATCATTTTTGTTCAGGGTGTTTCCATAATTGGAGGATTCTAAAACAGGAAGGTGCCAGGGTGGTGCACACTTGTAACCCCAGCATTTGGGAGGCTTGAGACAGGAGGATCGCGGTTCGAGGACAGCCTCAGCTACTTAGTGAGGCCTCTGCAACTCAGTGAGACCCTGTTTCAAACTAAAGAATTAAAAATGGGGCTGGGGGTGTAGCTCACAGGTAGAAAGCCTCTGGGTTCCATCCCCAGACCTGCAAACAAAACAAACAAACAAAAAAACCAGGAAGGAGAATATAAGAAGCGTGATAAATTACCATGTAATATAATTGAGGGAGAGGAAATGACACAAGATGATATTAATTAAAGGGCAAAGAGACATTGCAAACTTAATATGTCCACCAGGGCATCTGAAGGCCTGGAAAAAAAAGGCAGTCCACTGGGGGTCAGTATGTGGCAGACTGGGGTGGACTGGACCACTTTCCTTTGATTTTGGTGGATTACTTTACAGCATCAGCATGGACCACACCAAGATTCCCAGACAGCAGAACATATTTCTTTACCACTATAAACCTAATATTTTTTCTTATGAACCTCAGACTAGAATTTAAGATAGAACATTCAATCCAAAGGCTTATTGAACATGTATCTCGATCATGTTCTTAACCTATTGTATTTTATAACTTGATGAAATAAAACCCTTGATAGAAACAAAAATCATTTTATTTTATTCTAAGGAAAAGCCTACTAATTAATATTGATTAACAAATAATTATTTATTGCTGATCAATCAATAATATAAGTCACTTGCTATTGATGTTTAATTTATTAGGAATTACTAATTCATTAATGATTCATCAATTAATAATTGATTACTGGCTCATTCTAAATTCCATATCTATTACTATTAGTTTTTACAAGGGAATTAACATTGCAGTAATGTTTTAAGCAAATCTTATTCCTAAGCATTAAGATACAAAGCAGGATGCTTCCACTGAAAGCTTCGACTTGCAGGAGGCTGCTGTGGGCGACTGTTCTCCACCTCATGCTTATAGAAACCTCCCCGAGTCTCACTCCTGCAGTCTGCTCTTCCCCAGGGGCCACAGGGATCTCCTTAGAGCCTGGGTCACATCGCATCATGTTAGTGCCCTGTGTAGAGCCTTCTGGCTCTTGGTGGCTGGTGTCTGCTGCTTCGCTATCTCCTGCCACTGTCCCCAGCTGCTCACACTCAGCATGGGTCTCCTGTTGTCCCTGCAGTGTGCCAGGCTCCTCCTGCTCAGGGGGCCTTGCCTCTTCCTCTCTCTGGAGTGCTGTATTTCTCAGACCCTGTAAGTTTAGCTGTTTCAAAAATTAGCTCTTTTACCCAGGCATGGCGACACACTCTGTAATTTCAGTATCTGGGAGGCTGAAGCAGGAGGATGGCAGATTCAAGGCCAGCCTTAGCAACCTAGTGAGACCCCATTCCAAAATAAAAAATAAATAGGGCTGGGAATGTAGCTCAGAGATCAAATGCCTCTGATTTCAGCCCCAGTGCTCCTCCCTCTCTTTCCCTTGCTCCTGACATCCAGTTGGTCTTTGTTTAAATAATTTACTTCCGATAAGACACCCTGACCACCTGGTTTAAAGTAGCCTCCAGCTGGGCGTGGTGGCGCATGCTTGTAATCCCTGCACTTGGGAAGCAGAGACAGGAGGATCACGCAGGTTCAAAGCCAGCCACGAGCGATGGCTTAGGAGACCCTGTTTCCAAATAAAAATGTAAAAATAGGTCTGGGAGTGTAGCCCGAAGGTAGAAGGGCTTCCAGGAACCCCAGTACCACCAAAAAAAAAAAAAAAAAAAAAAAACCCACCACCACCACCAACAACAACAAAAATAAAGCAGCCTCCAGCTTCTCTCTGCTTAAGCACCGTCCCCCTCCCGCAGCTTGGTTTCTCTGTGTATTTGCTGGGTTTTGTTCCTTGTCTCAGAGACTATAAAGCCATGTGGGCAGGGATGTTGCCTCTCTTGTTCACTGCTGTATTTTAGATACAGAATGGTGCCACACACATACAAGGTTGACTATAAAGATTTGATGAAAAGTCTAATGAAGCTAATAATTAAGAAATTCAAACATAATAAACATGTTGACAATCAGAAAGGCATGGATCTGCTGTATTGATGAGAGCCTTGTAATTTTAACTTAAATGTGTGGTTCCACACACTTTGAAACTAGAGACTTGTCAGATAGCTCTGAGCGAACCTTCTGGTCACCATGAGTCAAGGCCCCAGCAGTGGTGCCCTCTTGTGTCCAGAGTGCAGCACTTCAAGAGCCTACAGTACTGGTTTTGGCAAGTCAAAATTCTCCCTGGGGCTGCTGCAAAGCACCTCTTGTCTCATTAGCGCATCAGGGTGGCCACTGTCTTAGGGACCTTTGTCACCATTGCCTGCGTGCCCTACAGTGTTTGAAGTAGTTCGGGAAAGCTGCAGAGCTATTTAGGGACGGGCAGCCTGGTGGGTCCTGGTGTGTCAAGTCCCTCTTTGGAGGGGGAGAACAGTGTTAAAAGGGAAGCTTCTAATAGATTCCCACTCTTCCTAATTCACACCCTCACTGCACACCACACAATGTGTCTGGAGTGTGTTGGCCTCAGGTCTGCTCGTTCTTCTCTCGTGCTATAGGTTTGAAGATGGCACCATCTCCTTCCTTGATGTGATAGCGCTAAAACATGGATTCGATGCCCTGGAGCGCCTCACAGGTCAGTGGACATTTGTAACTGTACGACCTTGTTGCCATGTCCTTGAAGGAGCCCTGGCATGGCTGGTTCCCGATGGAGGGGACAGGCGTGTGGCAGTGAGCGGTGCACAGCAGCTGGACACTCGATGCAGGTTAATCCAATTCTAAACATGTCCAAAACAACTTCTGAGAGCAGGGAAAAAGGAGGGGATTCTGGTTTTTTTTTTTGTTTTTTGCTTTGCCAGTTAAAAGAATATTTTGACAGGTAGAGACATTTGAAATTGGATGTTAATAACGTACAGAAAAGAATGAGAATGGGGCAGGTCCTGAGGTCTCATTTAGCCCTTGCTGCACCTTCTCTGCAGCCCCCAGGGAAGCTGATGACAAGCCCCTCTTGCTCATAAGGAGTGAATACTCAGGTTAAATAGCTTCCCTGGGAGGACAGGATTTAAGTGTAGGCCACACTAATGCCTAATCCCAAACTCCCAGCCACTGTCTTCCACTGGACTTTGCACAATGCAGGTCTTTCCTCCGGGGAGTGGGGGTGTGGGTGGGTGCTCACTGGACACGCCATTCCCCATCTTACAAGGAGAGATGCACAGATACGGGACTGGGAGGGCATGTGTCTGGCATGCCTGGCATTAGACATGGTGTGCTTGGGCATTTCTTGAAGAGGCTGTGCTTTGCAAGCTGGGTGGCACTGCCTTTTTGGTACTGGGCTTGAACTTTACTAAGCTACACCCTCAGCACTATTTTCAGTGCTACTGGTACACTGCTTTCAAACCTGTACTCCTCCTATCTCAGCCTCCCAAGTACTGGGATTATAGGCATGCACCCTGTGCCCAGCTTAGCACTGCCTTTTCCCCCCATCGTGAGTGGGACTGTGTAACCTGGGGTGCATGTTAGCAGTGAGGCAGCTCTTCCTCTCTCTCTTGTCACACTGTTAGGACCCTCGGGTCCTCAGCCGCAGCCCAACACTGGGACTGATGGGTTCACAGAATGAACATTGCCTTGATGGTGGTACAGGGAGGTGAGTGGGCATCATCCAGGACAAGGGGGGAGGTAATGGACACAGGCATCAGCATGGAGCACTTTCCAAGGCCACCCAAATGGGAGGTGGCAGGGTCTAGCAGGCTGGGCACCTCTGAAAGCAAAGATTGACAGGAACAGCTCACAATATGGCAATCTCTGCCTTTTCCTACTAAATTGCTCTGGGTTTTGGTGTGTGTGTGTGTGTGTTCCTGTGGATTGACCCCAGGGACAGTCTACCTCTGAGCTATACCCCAAGCTCTTTATTTTTTATTATTTTAATTTTTTCAAAATATTTTTATTTTTATTTTATGTAGATCATATTGAAAATGGCATACATTCACACAGTACTTGGAGCCCTCCCCAACCCCCGCTACCCCTTTCCCCCCTCCCAACAATGAGTGTCCAGGTTGACCATGCTACATTCATACTTCTACACATATTCGAATGGAGCTCCAGCATTAATCAACCTCAGCCTTCTTCCTCCTCTCCTACCCTTCCTTTCTAGCTTTGCTGAGGTTTCCCCTCCCATTATCTGGAGTCCCTCTTGCATCCCCGTTACTCCCTAGTTTGGGCATGTTAGAGAAAACATATGTCCCTTCTCTTTCTGTGCCTGGCTGATCTCACTTAACATACTGTTCTCCAGGTCTTTCCATCTTCTTGAGAATGACATGATTTGTTCTTCTTTATTGCTGAGTAGAATTCCATTGTGTGTATTCCCCATCTTTCTTTCTTATTTTTATTTTTCATACAGAATCTCGCTAGGTTGCTAAGAGGCTCACTAAGTTGCTGAGGCTGGTGTTAAATCTGTGATCCTCCTGTCTCAGCCTCCCAAGTACAGGGATTACAGGTGCTTGCCATCATGCCTCACCTAAACTGCTCTTTAAAAAAGTGTGGTAATGTACATAAAGTTTACATTTAAACCATTTAAGTGTGTAACTGGGTAGTTTAAGTGCATTCACTTGTTCCACATCCATCACCACTAACCATGCTTCCAACTTTTTTGTCATCTCAAACTGAAACTGCCCATTAAAACACTAACTCCCCGTTCCCTCCTCCCCACCCCTGGTGACCACTACACTACTTTCTTGCCTATTCTGGATTCCTTATATAAAGGAAGTAATACAATATTTGTCCTTTTGTGTCTAGCTTATTTCACTTAGCATAATATTTTCAAGACTTATTGAAGTATGTATTCTTAATTGCTTTGTATAATTAAAATGATTTGAATATGGACAAAAACAAATAGCAAAAATAATATTTGAAGAAAAAAATTGTATATTTTTTGCCACCTGGAGGGTGTATATTATCTGAATGTTTAAGTAAAAAGAGGGCAACCGAATTTCTATGGAAAAAATCTCGTTTTCTTAAAAGTGAGTGAGTAGCCAGGTATGGTGGTGCACTCCTATAATTCCAGTAGTTGGGTGGCTGAGACAAGTGGATCACAGGTTTGAGGCCAGCTTTGGCAACCTAGCAAGACCCCATTTCAAAAAACATAAAAAAATAAAAAGACTGGGGTATAGCTCAGAGGTAGAATGCCCCTGGGTTCAATCCCTTATAACACACACACACACACACACACACACACACACACACGCACACGCACACACACACACATGCACACACACACACACACACACACGCACACTTAAAAAAGTAATCAAAGGCCAGGTGTGGTGGCGCACGCTTGTAATCCCCGCGCTTGGGAGGCGGTGACAGGAGGATCGCGCAGGTTCAAAGCCAGCTGCGCTGCCTTAAGAGACCCTGTTTCCGAATAAAAATGTATAAAATAGGTCTGGGAGTGTAGGCCAGAGGTAGAAGGGCTTCCAGGAACCCCAGTACCACCACCAAAAAAAAAAAAAGTAATAAAAGCGAGCAAGTGAGTTTCCTGTGAAGTTCATGGCTCTGGCTTCCCCTTGGTTTCGAGGTGGCATGGAGAACATAAGGTGGCACACCTTCACGTTGGCTCAGTATACCTATACCGCCCTGTCCTCTCTCCGCTACTCCAACGGAGCCCCTGTGGTGCGGATTTACAGCGACTCTGCGTTCAGCAGCCCTGACGTTCAGGGGCCCGTCATCAATTTCAATGTGCTGGATGACAAGGGGAACATCATCGGTTACTCCCAGGTGAGTTTTCGTTTTATCCTGCTGACTTTTTTTTTTTTTTTTAAATAGCAGAATCATTCTTGTCTGAAACTTGGAAGCTTTTCTGAGCCTTGTAATCTGCAGCGAAGGCCTCTGTGCCCTGGAACTAGCTGTGATGGAGCGCAGGCCTGCTGAGCCACAGAGGCCGCCTGGCCCCATGCAGAGGCCGCCTGGCCCCGTGCAGAAGCTGTTCAGCTCTCATGCGTGGCTCTGTTGAGCTGGGCTATGCTTTCCCAACCCTCTTTATTCAGGCACAGTGGGAAATTTCAATAGGAAGAAAGAAGTTGATTCTTCTGAGAGCAACAGGAGAAGACAGGCAGCAGGGAAGAC
This sequence comes from Muscardinus avellanarius, assembly GCF_963383645.1. Taxonomy (NCBI): domain Eukaryota; kingdom Metazoa; phylum Chordata; class Mammalia; order Rodentia; family Gliridae; genus Muscardinus; species Muscardinus avellanarius. The sequence continues at coordinate 39,568,609 of NC_137803.1, read as the reverse complement.
ACCCTAAAATAGGCTAGACAGAAAGGTAGTGGGGACATAGCTGAGGTCATTTTATGTCCAGGGATTGATCTTGGTATCCCAGCCACAGATCACAGTGTTTTCAGCCTCCAGGCCCTGGGGGGGAGCAGAGTCCTTGTCCCACAGCCAAGGAGTGGGTACAAACATCCCCAGGGGCTCCAGTGGATGTGAAGCACCTCCCAGAACCTCCAGAGGGCAGGGAAGACCCTTGCGGACAACCACTGTGGTTGAAGGGAGGTTGGAGAGACCAGGACACAGAGACCATGGCATCAGTAGTGAGGCTGGTGTCCAGGCTGAGAGCTGAGGCTGTGCCAGCTGCAAGGAGCTGCCCCAAGTCCTCAGCCCCACCGAAGCCTGTTCTTGTGAGCCTCGCTGGAAACATCTAGGCTCTTAATTTGGAATCTGGCCTTCATTTGACATTTTCCCTTTATCAGGCATATTTCTGTAATTTAACAGGTAAGCTTTAAATTTCCAGAACATTCTATAAAACGATTAATACACCCACACGAGAGCACACCATATTAGATCAAACTTCCAGGCTGAGATCACTGCAGAACCCAGGTCTGGAGGCTCATCCTACAGAAGACCACTGGCTGAGAGAAGAAAGGCTGTAGCCTGTGACAGAAGAAGAGGGAGCTTTGCTCAGAAACAGATCCTCAAGTCCAGGGGCTTGAGGGGTCACAGATGTAGGATAGGAACAGTGTGGGAGAGGGAGAGGCTACTGGAGGGGGTAGTATCCATGGCTTGTCAGGAATAGGCGGAGATCTTCCAGGAACCTGAGCGCTCCCTCTTTTCATTCCTTTTGAATGAAAGGTCTGGTGTTTCCAGTCCTGGTGGTTGGTGAGTGTTCTTAGCCTAAAATGGGGGCTAGAGTGTGTGTATGTGTGTAGGGGGCATAGGCAGGTCTAGGTCAAGTCAACCTTGTAGTATAGTGTTGGACCAACCATTTCTCAAGACTTTGTCAGAGCTGAGTAGAATCTGACCCCAAAGTGAAGGCGACGAAGACGACAGACACAACATGGAAGACAGGTGGCTTTTCATCCCACTTCAGTCCCCGTTTGTCATCTGCAGGCCCAAGGGAAGAGTCAGCGTTTTCAGCCAAACTGTCCTCAGGTCCCTGAAGAGTAAAGCAGGCAATGTTACCATCGTAACCTGCATGCCACAGGTGTTTTCTACAATAAAGAGAGTGGGGGACAAGTAAAATATTGCCCACCTGTGTAACCTCCAAAATTAGTGATTTTTGAGTCATTAAGTACAAATGAAGTTAGGGATATATTGAGGTTTTTCTTCTGTAACAAGATCTTCATTTTCTTGTTAGGAAATAGAGGTCTAAACACTGACCTGAGGCGCTTCCAGGCTTCCAGAGTGAAATTGGACACCTGTAACTCTGGCTCCATGTCCCATTCAATCCGCAGGTAGACAAGATGGCCAGCCTGTACAACATCCACCTGAGAACTGGCTGCTTCTGCAACACTGGGGCCTGTCAGAGGCACCTGGGTCTAAGCAACGAGATGGTCAAGAAGCATCTTCAGGTGGGTGCAGGGCCCTGTGTTTTGTGACTGTGATTAGCAGGATTACATGGTGGCAAGGGGTTGGCTACACTTTGGCTGTGTGTCTGGTGCAGGCTGGTTCTTTGGCCTCATTTCTAAGGGCTCTTTTTGTGGATATACAAAGGAAAGGGGGAGCGTCAAGGTAGTGTCTCTAGGGAAGTACTGTCTGGTCATTTTTTTACTTCGAGAGCAAACATTTAAAGGCAGAAAGGGTGTGGTGGCACATACTTGTAATCTCAGTACTTTAGGAGGCTGAGACAGGAGGATCGTAGATTCTAGGACAGCCTCAGCAACTTAGCAAGGCCCTCCGCAACTTAGTGAGCTCTTATTTTAAAATAAAAATTAGGGCTGGAGGTGTAGCTTGGAGGTAGACTATCCCTGGGTTCAACCCCCAGTACTATAAAAAATAAACATAATATAAGCAGGAAGGTCTGTTAACAGTGATGGGGACATCCCTCCAGGCACAGTTCACCTCCAGGCTGGGGGCAGAGTGGGACTCTGCCATGGCTCTGGGGATTCTTTGTTCTCCATATCCCCCACCTTCTCTTCTCTCCTGGGGTTGAGATTTTCCACTTCAGGGGACAGGCTGTCTGGAAACATTACTGCAAAATAGATAAGGGTTCCTTGCCACTCAGATTATCCTTATGAAGTTTCTAACTTGAGTTTCCTTTTGTTGCTACCAAACATTGTATGTACTAGATCCCAACTAACCATGAACTGAGGTTTTTTTTTTATTTTTTATTTTTTTGGTGGTACTGGGGTTCCTGGAAGCCCTTCTACCTCTGGGCTACACTCCCAGACCTATTTTATACTTTTTATTTGAAAACAGGGTCTCTTAAGCCAGCAAGGCTGGCTCCGAACCAGCGTGATCCTTCTGTCTCCGCCTCCCAAGCGTGGGGATTACAAGTGTGTGCCACCACGCCCAGCTGAACTGAGTTTTATTTAAAAAAAAACTGATAGAGAGAAGAAGAGGAAGAAGGTAGGGGGGGGTGAGAGGGAGAGACGCTCAGAACATGAAGAAATGCAGTTCTCGATACAACATCTGATTGTGTGGAATGCCCAGTCCCATCTCTCTGGGTGACTGGCCTGAAGTTAGCCCTGGGGAAGTGTCCCGGGCAGCCTGGTGTACCACACTGGCCAGCGACCAATACCGGGCAGGTTGGATACTGGGCTCCTCCTGCCTCTTTGCTCTTCCTTGCAGGGACACTCTGATTGACCAGGCCTTTGCAGGGGCTCGGGCTGGTTATTTGCAGGGGCAGCATCTCTGCCTGTCATGGGCATCTTTCAGGGATGCAGGCCTCCCCTCATACTGAGAGGCTGGAGGGCTGCCAGCAGGTGAGTTTCTCATCTCAGCCCTGGGTAGACCATGAAGCTGACCCCTTGGTGTATCAGAAACGCGGGCCTGTCCTTCGTCCCCTCTGGGCTGGCCCCTTAATTTACCCAGCTCTGGGTAAATGCTGTCCATGAAGTGCTTCCTTCAAACTTTTTGATAGCCTTTGAGACTGGTACTGGCTCCACTTCACAGCTGAGCAAAGTGGTCCAAAGAGCGGACCCCAGAGTGCTCAGAGCTTAGTCATGTCACAGACTCTGTGCAGCACGTGTATTAGGGTTGCAGGTCTCTTTTCCTAGGTTATTTTTATTTTTATTTTATTTATTTATTTTTGTGGTACTGGGGGTGGAACCCAGGGGCTTTTCTACCTCCGGGCTATACTCTCAGGCCTATTTTATATTTTATTTGGAAACAGGGTCTCACTAAGTTGCTGAGAGCCTCACTAAGTAGCTGTCTTTGAATCTGTATGATCCTCCTGTCTCAGTCTCCCAAGCACAGGGATTACAAGCGTGCACCACCATGCCCAGATTCCTGGGTTAGTTTTAAAATTAATGAAATTCATTTTATAAGATGGTTTCTGGTTTACCATGGGTCCCTCTGGTGATGTGTCATCCTTTTATGCAGGCTGGTCATGTCTGTGGAGACAACATGGACCTCATAGACGGGCAGCCTACAGGATCGGTGAGGATCTCATTTGGATACATGTCTACGGTCGAGGATGCCCAGGCCTTTCTCAGGTTCATCAAAGCCACCTGCCTGCACTTGCCCGGTGACCAACCTGTCCCTCCTGCTGACACCAGGGAAGCTGGAGCCCTAACAGCAGAGGGCAAGGCCCAGGACACACCTGCTGTCACAGGCAGCTATCTCCCATCGCAGGAAGGTGCCTGCACAGGCTCCAGGGTTTGGATCAACCCTCACCCTGCTGCGAATACCATGGAGTTGCAACCACCTCTGAGTGGGGCCTCCGGAGCCCAGTACTTGCCTTCAGAGGAAGCTGCAGACACCCTGCGTGGCGACCTTGGGCCACATGTTGTCACCAACCTTTACCTTTACCCCATCAAATCCTGTGCTGCGTTTGAGGTAAGAGCTTGCACTGTAGCAGAGAAACTGCTTCTGTTTGCTTTCTCTGCAGCATTTTTGTCTTTCTTTTCCTCTCCCTTCCTCCCTCCCCCCCCCTTTGCAGATTGAACCTAGGGGCTTTCTACCTCTTAGCTGCACCCCAGCCCTATTATGTTTTTTATTTTGAAACAGGGTCTTGCTAAGTTACCAAACACTGCTGGCCTTGAACCTGCAAGCCTCCTGTTTTAGCTTTCCAAGTACTGAGATTACAGGTGTGTGCCACCATGCCAGGACATTTTTTAAAAAATATAAAGTGAAGAAAGGATGCAGCAGGTGATGAAAAGCATATAAGAATCAAAATAATACACCAGAATGTTGTATGAAAAGCTGTTCTCGCCGGGCATGGTGGTGCATGCTTGTAATCCTAGCTCCCAGCATTTGGGAGGCTGAGACAGGAGGACTGCGGTTTGAGGACAGCCTCAGCTACTACTTACTGAGGTCCTTTGCAAGTCAGTGAGACCCTGTTTCAAAATAAAGAGTTAAAAATAGGGCTGGAGGTGTCTCTCAGAGGTAGAAAGCCCCTGGGTGCCATCCCCAGTACCAGACAAAAAAAAAAGCCATTCTCTTTGGCCCTTTTTGATATGGGCTGACTTTGGAACATGACTCTGCTTCCAGGGACCCCTGAGAGGCCCCTGTTTTTCTGCGGTGAGCACCGAGTCACTGTTAATCATTATAGTGGTAACTTTCCCTGAATGCGTGTGCTGGCTCCTTGCTGGAGCATTTGACATGCATCATTTAATTTTATCCTCGAAGCAATCACATGAGGTGAATGGTGACATTATCCCTGTTTCATAGATACAGAGGAGTTAAGCACTTTGCCCAGGTAACCTGTGAATAAATGACAGAGCAAGGATCTTAACCAGGTCTGTTTCCCCTTGAGTCCATGGTCTTATGGGATTTGTTCTCAGTCCTCTCTACTAAACTATAGCTAGCTGGATGTATGGGCTCTTCATTGTGGATTAGACCTACGCAGATTAAAAATATCTTTAAAAAATTGCATTTGTTTTGAGCATGTACAAACCTTTTTTCTTCTTGTTGCTATTTCTAAACAACACAGCATAACAACTATTTATGTAGTATTTACATTGTGTTAGGTAGTACAAATACTCTAGAGGTGGAAAATATATAGGAGGATGTTTATGGTAACTGTACCATTTAATATAAATGACTTGGGCATCCACAGATTATGGTATCTGTGAGGAGTCCTGAGACCATTCCCCTGTAGATAACAAGGACAACACACACTGTAGCTGCAAACACATGGCAGGGCGACTCTTGCCCGCAGGACAGGAGGCCTGCCTTAGCTGACAGCCAGCCCTGGTCTATAAGAAGCCATCTTCCCTTCGGTGGCCACCGTGAGGCTGTTGTTCTATAGTTTCCACATGTGTCTCAAGTCTATGGCAAAAATAGGAGTAAACTCCAGAAATCCTCAGCCTCTGGCTTTCTGGCTCCTCATTGGACATATTAAGATTGGTCCACAGTTTAGAGTGGTCCTATAGGAGCCTGGCTTACAGGCTGAGACCATAAAATAGCAAGTTCACCCCCCGCCCCCAGTGGAAGCAGGTAAGGACTCACAGGTGAGTCGTGTTCTGTAGGACAAGCGCAGAGATGGCCAGGCGTACCTATCTATAAGTGGGCTCCCATCTTACAGACCATGACCCTCGGGCTCAATAAGGGCTTATTTTCTTGAACCAATATACCAATAATACTCGAGCTACAGAATGAGCCTTGACATCTCATTTTTCCCAGTTGTCCTGACCCAGCCCTAGAATCAATTGTTTCTCCAAGGAGTTCTGGTTCTTTCAACTGTAGAATGGTATTAGAAAGCAAGATCTGGCAGTGGGTGTAATTTGTATTTTAGTTTTGTAGGAAAAAAAGGAATTCCGGGGCCGGGATGTAGCTCAGTGGCAAAGCGCCTGCTTTGCAGGTGTGGCACTCTGGGTTCGATCCCCGGTTCCAAAAAAAAAAAAAAAAAAGGAATTCAGGAAAACCTATACACCTAAAGTGGACCAACTTAGTGACCTTTCCATAATAGCCATTATTTGTGTAAGAATTGTCTATATTAGGATGCGCTTGGACAGGCATCCTAGTGGGTACAAAGGATATTTAAGAAGCAGGAGCCATGGACACCTTGGGGGGGGCTGGAGATGGGGCAGGACAGACTTCACTGTAGACTCTGTTCTCTGAATGTCACGCATGCACACGCCTTACCTACTTAGAACACAGATGGAAGGCGAGAGGAGGGGAGAGCGGGTCCTGAGGCTGGAGACAACCTTGCTGTCTCCTTTGCATTGGACTCTTGTTTTACCTTCTTTTCCTCTTCCCTTTCTTCCTTTGAGAGTACGTGCTGATTCTTGAAGTCCAGCTGCATTTGTGCGGCCCCTGTGCAATAATGTAAAGATCCTCTTTGAGAAACTCCAGCCTAAAATAAGCTGCCTTTTGTTTAGGTGACCGAGTGGCCTCTAGGAAACCACGGGCTGCTGTATGATCGGAGCTGGATGGTGGTGAATCACAACGGCGTTGGCCTGAGTCAGAAGCAGGAGCCCCGGCTCTGCCTGATCCAGCCCTCCATCCACCTGCAGCAGAGGGTCATGGTCATCAAAGCCGCAGGTTGAAAAGGGTTCATTTCCACAGAGTGCTCATCCAGAGGGCCTTGCAGACTTGTATGACAGTAACTCGACAGCTTTTCTTTGATCAGATGTTAAGCTATTCTAGAATAAGTGAGGTGATGCCTAGGAGAGAGACAAACACTTTGTTCTCCTTTTGTTTTGGGAAGTTTCAATATGCAAAAATAGGAATAAACTTTGAAATTATATTATGTCCTTTTTAATCTCTGTTGCCATATATATATATTTTTTTTAATTTTATTTTATTGGTGCACTGTATTTATACATCATAGTGGGATACAAACTTTTGTAGACATACATGCACACATCGCCCAGTCAGCCCCCACCCGATCCCTACCCCATTCCCTCCCCATCCCTCCTTCCCATGCTTGGCTTAGTGGTTGACATCTAGTATTATAGCAATTTATCCAAAATTAAAAATGTTAATCTCACATAACAGTTTCATTTGTCTGATACCAAGCTTTTGATGACTTAAAGATAACATTTCAATATTTCTTTTTGCTTTCTTTCTTACCAGAGCATATTTTTATCTGTTTTTTTAGGTGAAACTATCATATATTTATATATTTATTTTTCAGAAAAAAATCTATCCTAATATGGAATATGAATTCTAGATACCCAAAACGATCTTGAAAAAGAACAAAGCTAGCAGATATATATTTTCTGATTTCAAACCATATAAAGCTACAATAATTGAAACAGTGTAATACTGTTCTAAAGGCAGATATATAAACCATTGGAGTTAAATACAAGCCTAGAGCTAAATTCTTCCCTATATTGTCAAGTTATTTTTGACAAGGTTTCCACGAACATTTGGTGGTAGAAATAATAATCTTTTAACTAAATATTGTTAAAAAATAATAATTACATGGAAAAGAATAAAATTGGACCCTTACCTAATCCCACATACAAGTATTAACTCAAAATAGATAAAAGACCTAAATATAAATCTTAAGACTATAAACTTTTAGAAGAAAATCTGGGTCATAAAACCTCGCAACATTGAAATTGGCAGTGATTTCTTGGTTATGATTTCAATGGCACAGGCAACAGAAGAATATACAAACTCCCTAAAAAAAAAAATTATATATCCAAAGACAATGTAAACAGAGTTAAAAGTTACTAATAGAATGGGATAAAATATTTCCAAATGCTATATCTGAAGGTATATTAATATTCCAACTAGAAATCCTAAAAATTAACAACAATAAAGGCAAACAATACAATTTAGAGATAGGTAAAAGACTAACATAAATAATGAATCTCCACAGATAACCAATCTTAGTTATCTGTTGGATGGAAAATCTTGTTTCTCTGGATCTGGTGAGTGTTACCTATTTCTTCTTTGTAGTTAATCTCTTTGAGTATTTTCTCTAGCGCTGGTTTTGAAGACATAAATTCCTTCAGTTTCTGTTTGTCATGGAAGCTTCTTATTTCTCCATCTAATTTGATAGAAAGTTTTGCTGGATAGGAAATTTTTGGCTGGAAGTTGTTTTCTTTCAGAGTTTGGAATATGTTACTCCAAGCCCTTCTGGCTCTCATGACTTGATTTGGGAAGTCTGGAGTGATTCTAATTGGTTTGCCTCTGAATGTCACTTGGCCCTTTGTTTTTGTTGCCTTTAAGATTCTCTGCTTGGCTTCCACATTGGTCATTTTGACAATTATGTGGCGTGGGGATCCTCTTCTCTGAACCTGTCTAAAGGGAGTTCTATAAGTTTCCTGGATCTGTGTATCAACCTCTTGCTCTATATTTGGAAAATTTTCTGCTATTACTTCCTTGAAGAGATTGTTGATCCCTTTGGTTTCACTTTCTTTTCCCTCCTCTATTCCAATTATTCTTAGGTTAGCTCTCTTAAGATGGGCCCATATTTCTTCAATGTCAGATTCCTGCTGTTGGATATTTTTTTCTAGATTAGAAACTATGCGTTCATTTTTGGATTGCTCATCTTCTAAGAGCGAGATTCTGTTCTCCATGTGGTCTAATCGGTTGTTTGTACTTTGAATTGAGGCCTTTACTTCATTAATTGCATCCTTTATCTCTTTTTGGCTCTCTCTGAGTTCTTTTCGAAGCACCTCTATTATTTCTACAGTTATTTTCCTGATTTGATCTTCTAGAAATCTCTGATTTTCTGTTTTATCAGGTTCTGATGTTGTGGGGTTGTGCGCATTCATTACTCCAGTGTTATTCCTCTTTCCCATGATTTCGGAGGTTTGTGCCTTCTCTGGGTTCTTCCCTTGGGTCACTATGGCTTCACTTAAGGTGCTCTGGATCTCGAGTCTGTATTATCTCAGACCCCACTACTCCTTTACTGGGTTGTATCACAGAGTCTCTGACCCAGGGAGTCGATAGAGGCTGCTTTAAACTATGGGGGGTGCCAGGTTGCACGTTCTCCTATGGTGTGATATCTCTGCCACCACCACTCCCTCACTGGGTCAAGTCCCAGGAGGTACAGTACTGGGATTTCTCCTCTGTGGCCCGCAATTTGACTCACTGTTCTTGAGTACGCAGATGTAGCTGTACTGGACTCGGTGAATTCAATGCTGCTGCCGCCGCCGGTGGCAATATGGCGCCTCTGCCACGCCCTCGGCCGTGAGGCTGGCGTATTTTTTCTTCTCTGGTTTTGATTTCCACTCTGAATCCCTGCAGCGTGTCCTGAGCTTGGCCACTGGGAGCTTTAAATGCTCTCTGCGCTGAAAGATCCCGCCTGGCTGTTCCGCAGCGGCTCACCTCGGCTTGCTGTAGCAGTCCGTTGAGTTCGCCGCTGCCGCCGGCAGTATGGCGTTGCTGCCGCGTCCTCGGGCGCGTGTGTCTCCTCTGTGGCCCTGAGCTCTGTTCTCAGTCCGCTTTCTCTCTGGAGCCTGGTGGTTTTTTTGTTTTTCTGGTGATGGTGTTTTCTGGCTATGAAAGGCGCTGGTTTTGTGGTAATGGAGATTGGTTGTTAGCGGGGCTCTTAAGCCCCGCTTTTCTCGGTCGCCATCTTCCCGGAAGTCTCTTTTTTTTTTTTTTTTTTTTGCAGTACTGGGGATGGAACCCAGGGGCATTCTACCTCCAAGCTACATCCTTGGCCCTATTTTTTATTCTTTATTTTTTTGTTTTTTGTTTTGTTTTGTTTTGTTTTTTTGGTGGTACTGGGGTTCCTGGAAGCCCTTCTACCTCCGGGCTACACTCCCAGACCTATTTTTACATTTTTATTTGGAAACAGGGTCTCCCAAGCCAGTGCACGTGGCTGACTTCGAACCTTCGCGATCGATCCTCCTGTCTCTGCCTCCCAAGCATGGGGATTACAAGCATGCGCCACCATGCCCGGCTTTATTCTTTATTTTGAAATAGGGTCTCACTGAGTTGCAATAGGCCTCACTAAGTAGCTGAGGCTAGCTGTGAACCTGGATCCTCCTCTCTCAGCCTCCCAAATGCTGGGATTACAAGCGTGTGTGACCATGCCCAGATTCTTCCTTCTTTTTCTTTTTCTTTTTTGGTACTAGGAATTTGGTAACAGGGCTTTGTGCATGCTTTATTAATATTTATTTAGCATAAGCTATAATATAAACTTAATGTACCATATCTATTAGTTAACATGCTGTATCTATTTTTAGTCTGTTATGGCATATTGTTCAACGTACCACAGCTATTAAGAGTTTGCGGTCAGTGGCCTCCAGTGTTCTCCCATCAGCACAACCAATTTTAGAACATTTTCATCATCCCCAAAGAGAAACTCCACAACCATTAGCAGTCATGCCCCATTATGAGGCTTTGGCAACCACTAATCTACTTTCTGATTTTATGGGCTTTCATATTTTGAATGTTTTATATAAATGTGGGATCAGCTTCTTTCTCTACAGAGTATACATTGTGTTCTCAAGAGCTACAGTGGGTATTAGTCCTTCAGTTTCATTGTGGAACAATATTCCACTGTATGAATATACCACATTTTCTTTACTCGTTCATCAGTTTGTATCTATTAGATTGTTTCTTAAATTATTGTCCATTTGTGTATCTTCTAAGGATATTTTCAAATCTTTTGCCTATGTTAATTATTATTAATTTTTGGTATTGAGATTGAACCCAGGGGCAGTCTACCTCCAACATACCCACCACTCCTTTTTATTTTTTATTTTGAAACAATGTCTTGCTACGTAGCTGGAGGTCTCACTAAAGTTGCTGAGGCTGAGCTGGGCGTGGTGGCGCATACTTGTAATCCCAGCATTTGGGAGGCTGAGACCGGAGGATCGTGGTTCGCAGACAGCCTCAGCTACTTAGTGAGGCCTCTACAACTCAGTGAGACCCTGTTTCAAAATAAAGAATAAAAAATAGGGCTGGGAGTGTAGCTCGGAGGTAGAATGCCCTTGGGTTCCATCCCCAGTACTACAAAAAACAAAAACAAAAAAAAGTTGCTGAGGCTGGCCTTGAACCTGCTACCCTTCTTCAGCCTCCAAAGTACTGGGATTATAGGCATGAGCCACCACACCCAGTTTTCCTACCTCTAAGTGGATTATTTATCCTCTTTATTACTGAGTTATATGACTATATATTCTGGATACAAGTCCTTTGTGTAGAATTGCTTTCAAATTTTTCTGGTGTGTGTGTGTGTGTGTGTGTGTGTGTGTGTGTGTGTGTGTTACTGGGGATGGAACCCAGGGCATTTCTACCTCCGGGCTATACTCCCAGACCTATTTTATACTTTATTTGGAAACAGGTTCTCACTAAGTTGCTGAGAGCCTCACTAAGTAGCCGAGGCTGGCTTCAAACCCATGCGATCCTCCTGTCTCAGCCTCCCAAGAGCTGGGATTAAAGCGTGCGCCACCACGCCCGGCTCAAATTTTTCTGTTTTTGATATTTGTTGTAGTATGGGTGACTTTGGGTTTATTTTATTTGGTGTTCTGGGGGCTTCTTGTATGTGGATTTCCATCTTTCTCAGATTCAGAAAGTTTCAGTCATTATATTTTTGAGTAAGCTTTCTGTTCTTTTCTCCTCTATGGACTCCCATAACGTGTATATTGGTCTGCTTGATGAGGCTTTACAGTCCCCAATTTCTTTCTTTCTTTCTCTTCCATCTGAAGTATTTTCAATGGCCTGTACTTGAGTTTATTCATCCTTTCTTCTGCTTATTTAATTGGTTCTATTATTGTCCTTTATTTCCATAATTTCTGTTTGGCATTGTTTACATTTTTTTTTTTGTGTGTGTGTGTGTGTGTGTGGTATTGGGAGTGGTACCCAGGGTCTTTTCTACCTCCGGGCTCTACTTCCAGGCCTATTTTATTTTATACTTTATTTGGAAACAGGGTCTCACTAAGTTGCTGAGAGCCTCACTAAGTAGCTGAGGCTGGCTTTGAACCTGTGAGATCCTCCTGTCTCCACCTCCCAAGTGCTGGGATTACAAACGTGCACCACCATGCCTGGCAATATTTTTAATCTCTTTATTAAAGTATTCACTCTGTTCATGAATTAATCTCTTGACCTTGATGAGTATCTTTACAAGTGTGTGTGTGTGTGTGTGTGTGTGTGTGTGTGTGTGTATGTTTGTGTGTATGTGTGGTACTGGGGTTTGAGCTCTGGAGCATTCTACCTCTGAGCTACACACTCTGCCCTATTTTATTTTTATTTTGAAACAGGATCTCACTAGGTTGATGAGGGTCTTACTACTTGCTGAGGCGGATCCTCCTGTCTCAGCCTCCCAAGTACTAGAACTGCAGACATGGCACCACCACGTCCGACTTTCACAAGAATTAAAAAAAAACCTCTTTATCAAGTAAGTCATATAGCTCCATTTTATTAGCGTCAGTCTTTGGAAACATCTCTTTCCTATGTTTGGAACATCTTTTCCTGGTTCTTAATTTTTCTCTACTTTCTGTGTTGGTGTCTGTGTGTTAAAGCGGGAACCTCGTCCAGTCTTCATGGACAAGCCTCATACAGAAGACCCTACCCATCAGCCTGGCTAGAAATTCGGGGTTTCTCTACCAACTCCCTGTGCCCCTTAGCAGAAGCAGGCAGCTGTGGTTCTGTCTGCCTGCCCCAGCAGTGGGGAGGGTCAGTATCTGCCACCCAGGCTCCACCTCCACCACCGGGTAGCTTAACTGCGGAATTCACAGAGCTCAGAGCGATCTTCTGGCGAGTTCCCTTGGAACAGTTGTGTGCTGGGCACACACAACAACCCTTTCCTTACCTTGGGTGTAGCTGGGAGCTGGGGTTCTTTTCCTATAATTTTAAAGTGCTGACTGGAAGCAGGGCCTCTGGGGAGAGAGTGTCACAAATGTCCCTGCTGGCTTCAGTGAGTCTGGCTTCATGTTTTCTCAGGGTGCTGGAGCCTTTCAATTACTTTCAGATTTCCTGAATCTTCTAATAATGGTAGATATTTGTGTGTGTGTGTGTGTGTGTGTGTGTGTGTGTGTGGTTTTGGGAATTGAACCCAGGGGCATTTCACTTCCAGGCTACACCCCAGCTCTATTTTATTTTTCCCTTTGAAATAGGGTCTTGCTAGGTTGCTGAGGTTGTCCTCAAGCCTGCAATCCTATCTAAGTCTCCCCAAATACTAGGATTACAGGTAAGAGCCACCACACCCAGCTATAATGATAATTTTTTTTATCTTCTTTTCCAATTTTCTTATTTTCTTTTTCTCATCTTGGTACATTTTCTAATCTTACATACTGTTGAATGAAGCAGTGACTAGCTGACTTGAACGGAATACTTCTAAAGTTTCAAAAATAAGAATGAGCAGGATATGGGGCACACTCTTGTAATACCAGTACTTGGGAGGCGGAGACAGGAGGATTTCCAGTTCAAGGACAGCCTCAGCAAATAGTGAAATTCTCATCAACCTAGTAAACCTTGATTTAAAATAAAAACAAAATAGGGCTGGGGTATAGTTTGGAGGTAGAATGCCTCTGGGTTCAAACCCCAGGCCTCCCTCCATGCACAAAATGCTATTTACTTTGGGGTTTTGGTTGACTTATTTTATCAGGCTAAAGTGGTTCTTCGCTTATTCTGTGAAACTTATCAGAACAACCTGCCTTTTAAAAAAAATTTTGGTACTGGGGATAGAACCCAGGGATATTCTACCTCAGAGCTACACCCCCAGCCCTATTTTTTACTCTATTTTGAAACAGGGTCTCACTGAGTTGCAGAGGGCCTCACTAAGTAGCTGAGGCTGTCTACAAACCGAAATCCTCCTGTCTCAGCCTCCCAAATGCTGGGATTACAAGTGTGCGCCACCATACCCAGCTCATTCTTATTTTTTAAATGTTTTTGGCTTTGATTGTCAATTTTTACCAGATGCTTTTTCTTTATTGTGTGTCATAGTTTTTCTCCCATAATCTATGGATGGATAAATTACATTAGTGGATTGTCTAGTACTGAACTATCCCTGATCTTCTGAGAAAAAACACACTACATGATAGTTGTGTGTATGTGTGTGTGTGTGTGTGTGTGTGTGTGTGTGTGTGTGTGTTGCTGGGGATTGAACCCAGGGCATTGTACTTTCATTCTTTATTTTTTATTGGTGCATTGTAGTCAAACATCTTAATGGGGTACATACCCATTAAGATGGTAGAAGAATACATGCACACTTCATTCATGTAGCCCTTCCCCAATTCCCACCCCATTCCCTTTTCCCTCCCTTTTTCTCATGTTTTGCTTGGTGATTGACTTTGATATATTAGTGAATGTACATCATGTACATTAGGGGATTTCCCTCTTCCTCTCTCCCATACCCTCAGCTAGGTCACCTTATTTGCTCATCTATAGTTTCTTCTTCTTTGTCTAGAGTTCCTCCTATGACCCATTTTTTTTTTTTTGCCTAGCTTCTCCATATTAGAGAGAACATCCAATATTTTACTTTTTGTGATTGATTAATCTCACTTAGCATAATGTCCTCCAGTTCCATCCATTTCCCTGAAAATCGACATAATTTTGTTCTTCTTTATGCCTGAGTAAAATTCCATTGTGAACATATCCCATAGTTTTGTAATATATTCATCTGTTGATGGACATCTTGGCTAGTTTGGCAATTGTGAATTGTGCAGCTATCAACACAGATACACATCATATGGTAGGTTAATTCTCATTCTTCAGAGGATCCTTCATACAGTTTTTCAAAGTGGTTGCACTAATTTGCACTCCCACCAACAATGTACTAGAGTTTCCACTTCTCCACACTTTCACCAGCATTTGTTGTTTTGTTCTGTGTGTGTGTGTGTGTGTGTGTGTGTGTGTGTGTGTGTGTGGTTGTTGGGATTGAACCCAAGGGCATTCTACCTCCAAGCTACACCCCCCAGCCCTATTTTTTATTCTTTATTTTGAAACAGGGTCTCACTAAGTTGTGGACGGCCTCACTAAGTAGTTGAGGTTGGCCAGGAACCCATGATCCTCCTGTCTCAGCCTCCCAAGTACAGGGATTACAAGTACAGGGATTACAAGTGTGTTCCACTACTCCCGAATGTTATTGTGTTTTTAATGATTGCCATTTTAATTGGAGTTAGGTGGAATCTCAGGGTAGTTTTGATTTGTATCTCTCTGATTGCTAATGATGTTGAACCTTTTTTCATACATTTATTGGCCATTTGACTTTCTTCTTTTGTGAAGCGTCTATTTAGTTCACTTGTTCAGTTTTTGATTGGGTTATTTTGGGTTTTTTTCTTAACCATGAGTTTTTGCGTTCTATTCTAGATATTAGGAGTAGTTGGCAAATTTTTCTCCAATTCATTCAGCTCTCTGTCGAGGTTCTTGATAGTTTCCTTTGCTGTACAGAGGCTCTTCAGTTTAATGCAATCTCATGTATTGATCCACCTTTTAGTTTCTTGTGCCTTTGGGGTCTTATTGAGAAAGTTTTTGCCTGTGCCTATGTATTGAATTATTGGACCTATGCTCTCTTCAAGGAGCTGCAAGGTCTCTGGTCTGACTTCCAAGTTTTTGATCCATCTTGAGATGACTCTTGTGCAGGGCGAGAAAGTGAGGTTTATGTCCAATTTTCTGCATACTGGAACCAGTTTTGCCAACACCATTTGTTGAACAGGCTGTCTTTTTCCAGTGTATATTTTTGGTTCCTTTGTCAAGTAAATTGGCTGCGTGTGGATTTGTTTCTGAGTCTTCTATTCTGCTCCATTGGTCTATGTGTATGTTTTTGTGCCAATAATGCTGTTTTTATTACTATGGCTTTGTAGTATAATTTGAAGTCAGATATTGTGATTCCTCCTGCATGGTTTTTGTTGCTGAGAACTACTTTGGGTTTTTGTTCTTCCAAATGAATTTAAGGACTGATCATTCTACTTTCACACACCCAGCCCTATATTTAAAATTTTTTATGTGGAAACAGAGTCTCTTCCTAAGTAGCTGAGGTGATACTCTTGTTTCAGCTTTCCAAGTACTGAGGCTACAAGTGTGCATCACCATGCCTGGATGGCAGTAATTAAAAAATATAATCTCTATGCTTATTATTTTTGTATCTATATTTATTAGTGAAATTGATATAGAACATTTTTTGGTGGTCCTAGGAATTGAATCCAGGGGCATTCTACCTCTGAGCTATACTCCTAGCCCTGTTTTATTTTTTAATTTGAAACAGGATCTCACACAGTTGTGGAGAGCCCCACTAACTTGCTGAGGCTGGTTGTGACCCTGCAATCCTCCTATCTCAGCCTCCCAAGTACTGGGATTACAAGTGTAGGCCACCATGTCTGACGTAGAACCTTCTTTATTTTATTTATTATTATTATTCTTTTGGGGGCTTCTAGGGATGGAACCCTGGGGCATTATACCTCTGCGCTATATCCCCAGTCCTATTTTTTAGTCTCTTTATTTTTTGAAACAGGGTCTCACTGAGTTGTGAAGGGCCTTGCTAAGTAGCTGAGACTGTCCACGAACCACTATCCTCCTGTCTCAGCCTTCTAAGTACTAGGATTACAAGCGTGCACCATCATGTGCAGCTTAGAACTTTCATTTATTGTATACCCTTTTTGTTCAAGCTCAGGTGGGCCCAAGATATTAACATTTTCTTTTTTTTGGTGGTACTAGGGGTGGAACTTAGAGGCTTTCTACCTCTAGGCTATACTCCCAGACCTTTTTCTATTTTATTTGGAAACAGGGTCTCACTAAGTTGCTGAGAGCCTCACTAAGTAGCTGAGGCTGACTTTGAACCTGTGCAATCCTCCTGTCTCAGCCTCCCAAGCGCAGGGATTACAAGCATGCGCCACCACGCCCTTCTAACATATGCTAATTATTATTTTATTTTATACAATATGTGTCTGTTATACTCTTACATATATATGTTAATATATATTAAATTAAATAAAAATAAAAAGAATAGTTTTACTACTCCACTGACATAGTAAGTTTTATTATTATTTATTATTATTATTATTTTTTGTGGGTCTGGGGATGGAACCCAGGGGCATTCGACCTCCGAGTTACACCCCCTGCCCTATTTTTTATTCTTTATTTTGAAACCGGGTCTCACTGAGTTGCAGAGGGCCTCACTAAGTAGCTGAGGCTGTCTGCGACCCACGATCCTCCAGTCTCAGCCTCCCGAATGCTGGGATTACAAGCATGTGCCACCATGCCTGGCTCTATTATTTATTATTTATTAATTTAGTAATAGTGATTATCAGTCTAGGAATACAACTTGATGTTGCTCCCAGGGACTAATGAAAAATTTGACACTCTATGCTGATATGTTTTATAGAATGAGCTGTCATACCTACTTGTCTATTTCTAAAAGATTTTAAATAGCTTGGAGAACAATAAAGTCAAGATGGCAGGTCACATGGAGTAGAGAAGTCTTTCAAAATATTCTAGACCATGGATGTGATTGCCCCAGACAGACTCTTCTACCAATAAGCTGTTTAATTCTCACGCTGCTCATGGTGCTGATAATGCTAAAGAAAATCTTTGTGTTATAAAAACGTTTCCGATGCCCAGCTATTGTCTTGGTCAAATCAAATTTCCAGCAACATTAAAATTCTTGCATATTCCATGACAACGGGCTTTTCTTGTATAGTTGTTCTTTTTACATGATGATGAATCATCTCTACCCTTTGTCCATTAGGGATGGAACCTATAGAGGTGCCTCTTGAGGACGACAGCGAACGGGCTCAGCTTTGCCAAAGCAAGGTCTGTGCTGACAGGTGAGGCTCCATTGCGGCGACAGGGCCCTGCTGCACCCTCCACCCACGGCCACACACTCCACTCTAACCCCATGGCATCGCCATACCTACCAAACATGTGCCTGTATCAAGCCTTTGAGCCCTCTGCTTTGAGTGTTCTTCCCTCACCAGTGTCCTTCATCAGGCTTGCTCAAAAGTCCTCTTCTCAGAGGGCCACAGAAGTTGGCTTCTCCCTCTTCCATTTATTGTTCCCAACATATTATGCTTATTTATTTTCAGTCCCTCCAACTAGAATGCTTCTAGAATGTGCTCTCCCTACACAGCCATGGAGCCAAGCTGGCTGCAGAGTGTGGGGGGAGGACATGGTAAGGCAAGGGGAGTAGTTTGGAGGTGGCTGCACAGTCCAGAGGAGCCCACTGGTGAGAAGATTCAGGTTAACAGTTTGCAAAGGCTGGCTGGTGGGTGTTGAGTAGTTGTAGGGGCATGGGTGCAAGCTGGAAGTCCAACTGAACACCTGTAGCAGCAACTCCAGTGAGATGAGATGGAGGGCCAGGAATCAGAGGAAATCAGGTAGGCGTGAGAGATATGTCCTGGAAAAGGAATCACCAGAACCAGATGACAAGTTGGAGGGGAGGGCTGAAGGTGTGGGGGATGTCAAGATGTCCCCTGGGATTCTAAAGTGGTGGGTTCAGATGACAACTCATAAGATATGTTCCATACAATTATGAAGTACTACCCAATCTGAATGGCTGATAAAATCATCTGCCAAAATCTAGGAAATGAAGCATAGGATTGAATGTAGTAGCACTTCGGTTTTATTTTTGTATGGTACCTGTTCATAAATTTGTTTATTGAATGTATCAAATGTCTGCCTCCCTTGTGATCTTAATTTGATCTGCACCTGAAAATAGGGAATAGCACACTTTCCAAATGATGGGAACCTTCTGCTACTAATATTCCCTCCCCGTCATATCAGCTGGGTATATAACAGTTTACTAAATAATAAAAAGATTTCAAATATTGCGACGGACTGGCTCAGTTGGGCACTGAAACCATTGGGATAGGGTTCTTGGAAGATGGGCAAAGGAATTCGGCTTAGTTCTGCAGAGGTTTTTCTGCAGCGATTTCTCCCCCTTACCAAATAGACTTCTTCAAGTCCCTGCTCACGGTCCAAACTGTGGAGATCAGTCTCCAGGACTTGGGAGGGAGAAATCTGAAATAATTGGACACAGACAATTGCCTCTCGTGCAACTGACAAAGTTTATTTTCCAAAATCAAGACTCTTATACTCTTCTCCAGTGAGATTCCTAGTAAAAAAAAGTGTAAACACCAAAGAACAATAGTGAAGGACACGTAAATAAGACAAAAAGGAGACCTGTAACATCACTGGTTTTGTGATTAAGATTAGCCCCAGATCTTGTGATTAAGGCCAGCCCCTTGGCCTTGCAGATGGGCAACCTTAGAGGGCAAATTCCAGAAAGGACAGGAGTCACACCCAGAGTTTTTGGAGAATTCGGCCTTTAGAATCTCCTTTAACCCTTTCGGAACCTTCCATTCCTTAGGCTTTGTCCATGTCCTCCTCTGTCTATTAACTTCTTTGAGCTGGACAGGGACGAATTTGGGGGTCCCCGCTTTAGGGTAACATTCATGCATGTAGTTGGCATGGGGGAATCATATGGGTCCATGCTGTGTACGTTTATGACGATCCAAAGTACTGTGATAGATGTCTGTCACGTCCTGTCTGTTACACCATCTGATGTCTGAAAGCTTCAATCCTATGAGACAACACTCACAACACAGTTTAGCAGACAGGGCCCAAAAAGCAACATGACAAGAAGACACAGGCGATTTGATTCCTGTAACTGTTCTCTGATAAATATCATTGCAGACTTTGGAGTCTTTAGATTTAATTGTCAGATGTACTCCTCTAGCCTCTACTATCCATAGTACTCTCCTGCTGCTGAGCACTTTCCTCTTGGGAATACACAAGCGGTAGGCTTATTAGAAATCTACTCCTCTTTTAATAATCCATCTTCATCACATATGCAAATAAACATACCACAAACATTCTGCAACTTGCTTTTAACCTTCTTGTTTTTTATCCTGGTCCTTTCTTTCCCATTTGGGACAATCTTAGAATAAAACTTACTTCATACAAAATGCTTTCTTATTCTCACAAGATTTCCTTTATCTCCATCGAAACTTTATACCTGCACACTTATTATATCTGTCTTTTGTTCTGACATACTTATTCCTTAGCCAGGTAGTGTCTTTTTGTCTCCGGACAGTGCATGTACTAAGTGCAAGGGTCAAGAATCTACCTGGCCCTCGGCTCTATTGTATTGGGCAGTATTGGTTGCTCATCAACGACGGTGCTTTGAAGCTGCACACAAAGTTTACCTTTCCTATATCCAGGCTGGATCACGAGGAGAGGAGGTAGTTTTAGGGCTAATGGCCTCAGTTGCCTCTTAAGGCTTTTACTATAGATTAATGATCAGAATCAAGGGCAAAGATAGAGAGGAACTCTGCATTGTAATTGCTGCAGCCTGAATGCTTTCACAGCACTTAAGCTCTGACTAGATTTTATTATAGCTTGGAGCAAGGCAGGGGGAGTCTAAGGGCCCAGACATATATTACCAGAAAATTTATCTTCCACGGACTCAGTTTCTCCCATAGTCCTGATTTTTGGAACCTCGTTTTACATCACTGAAGCCATTTGTGAGAAATTAAGGAGAAGATAAGCTGTTAACAATATCTATCTTGTAATCATCAAATAAGTTATTAGCAATTTTGCATTATAATTTTACTGGTGTACATTTAAAAAGATTCTATAGGAACTTACAGGCACAGTACTCATTTTACAAACCAAATGTGTCAGTCTCTGTGATCTGACCGAGAGGAAAGTATTTCAGTTAGGTAAAAAAAAAAGAAGTTGGAGATGTGGCTCAGTGGTGGAATACTTACTGAGCATGTGCAGGGCCCTGGGTCCTATTCCCAGCACCACAAAAGAAAAGAAAAAAGCTGAAAAACCCTAACAAAGCAACAATAAAAACAAGGGTACATATCTTTGTTCAAGGGCTTTTAAAAGCAAAATTCCACTCTGGAAGTTCTCAAGTTCTAAGTGTTGTGCTTCTCAGTGTCAATAATATAAACAGGGTCTTTTAGGAGGAATTTCTGAAGTTTTAAATCTGATCTGAAAGCCTTCCACAGCCCATCATTCCTGGGCTTTGGAAGGTTGCCCAGTGGCTTCATAAGCCACCTGCTGCTTCGGGCCGTCTTCTCCCCAGGGGCTCATGCAATATTTTATTTTAATTTTTTAAAATTATTTTGCAGCTTTAATTCCTTTGTAGAAAGAAATACTATATAAAAGTTCACCTTGTCCTTTTTTTCTTGCTAGGGTAGATACTTACGACTGTGGAGAAAAAGTTTCAAGTTGGTTGTCAAAGTTTTTTGGTCGTCCATGTCATTTAATCAAACAAAGTGCCAACTCCCAACGAAATGCAAAGAAGAAGCATGGAAAAGGTATTACATTGCGGATGGGCTCTAAGAGGACAGGAAACCTGGCTTATTCTGCATGTATCAAAAGCATCCAGTGAAATGGATCAACAAGGCGACTTGGTCGCGTGCAGAAAGCAGGGTAGGAGTTTTTGGTGAGAGCTGCCATGGTGGCCCCAGCTCAGGGGGACAGAGGGGCACCAGGATCCCCGAGGAGGCTGAGGAGGCCATTAAACCAGCTGCCTGGCCTCTGCCCAAGCCTCCAGCCACAGTCCTGTAGTTTTAGAAGCTTGGTTCAGTTGTGCCAAATAAAAACATCACTGCTGTGTTCTCCCTCAGGTCAGATCTGGAGACAGGGAAACCTGGGTTTTAGTTCTGTTACCAAATAGACATTAAACTCTGGCAAATCCTGGGGCCCTCTGGGGCCTCCGTATCTGTAGATCTTAATGCCTCAGACTTTTAAGAGTTTAGTCATTTTCTTCATCATGAGTTGTTGTTAGGATGAATTAAGATAGTAGAGAAGAAAGTGCTTTGAAAGTCTGCATGTGCAGAAAACAGCCTTTTTGGGTGTCCCCCAAATGCCGCTTCTCAGGAGCCTTTGCCCACCCTCTGGAACCTCTGCCCTCCTGCTTGATTACTCTCCGTGGACCTCGCAGACCCTCCTCGCTCCCTGTTTCTCATTGTCCATGTTCTCTTACCCTCTCCTAGAGTGTCAGCTCCACTAGCACAGGGATGGATGTCTGTTTTCCTCAGTGCTGTGTTTCAGTGCTCCAAATAGCACCTGGCACATAGTAGTAAGCACTTGCTGAGTGAATGAATGAATGAATGAATGAACGCATGCATGCATGGATGGATCCCTGTTACATTGCCAGTTTGCTCAGGGATGCGCTGGCCTAATGACCAGCTCCCAGAGAGGCTGCTTGTAAATCTGAATAGTATTTTGACCATATAGGGAACCAATAACCAAGTCTAGGGACCTTCATAAGTTGACCCATTAGACCCTGAAAATGTGTGATACAAAACTCTGAGTCAAATCCTGAAGTCTACGTAGATCTTTTGAAGTTTGGGTGATTTTCCAAGTCACAAGCTGCTGAGGACTTTGAGTTGCATGGATGGGGAAGGGGAACCAAAGTGTGTGCTTGTTTCTCTGAAGAGATTAGCTGGGGCATTTGGGTATGGGCGAACTTAGAGACGTGATTGCAGGGGAGAGAGTAACGCTCATTTCCATGGACCATCCTGGGGCTGAGGGCCTGGGTGAGGTGAAGGCACAGCGGAGCCACCGCAGCCTGTGCCCGTATGCCGCGGGGCAGAGAGTCAGCTTGTACTGACACCGCAGGGATGCCGCTCGCAGTGCACAATCCCTGTGTCGGGGCCACTGGTCTTCGATCATTTGTGTGCTGGCACGCCTAAGAATTTATTAGGCATTTCCCCTTTCCTATTTTTACAGTCATATAATTTTTTGTGTGTGTGGCACTGAGGGTGGAACCCAGGGGCCTTCTACCTCTGGGATACACTCCCAGACCTATTTTATACTTTATTTGGAAACAGGGTCTAAGTAGCTGAGGCTGGCTTCGAACCTGTGCAATCCTACTGTCTCAGCCTCCCAAGCACTGGGATTACAAGCGTGGGCCACCACGCCCGGCTACAGTTATCTTTCCAAAGCGTTGTATTATACATTTAAAAAATAATTATATCAAACAAAGAATAAAACCTGGCTGGGTGTGGTGGAGCATGCTTTTAATCCCAGTACTTGGGAGGCTGAGATAGGAGGATCACAAGTTTGTGGCTACCCTCAGTTACTTAGTGAGGCCCTCTGCAATTTAGTGAGACCTTGTTTCAAAATAAATAATATAAAATGGGGCTTGGGTTTAGCTCGGAGGTAGAATGCTCTAGGGTTCTATCCCCAGTATTGCAAATATAAAATAAAATAGCGCTGGGTGTGGTGGTGCATGCTTATAATCCCAGCATTCGGGAGGCTGAGACAGGAGGATCACGGTTCGCTGACAGCCTCAGCTACTTATTGAGGGTCTCAGTGAGACCCTGTTTCAAAATAAAATAATAAAAAATAGGGCTGGGGCTGTAGCGCAGAGGTAGAATGTCCCTGGGCTCTATCCCCAGTCGAAAGAAAGAAAGAAAGAAAGAAAGAAAGAAAGAAAGAAAGAAAGAAAGAAAGAAAGAAAGAAAGAATAAAAATAGGGCTGGAGATGTAGCTTGGAGGTAGAATGCTCCTGGGTTCAGTCTCCAGTACTGCAAAAATAAAAAATAAATAAAAGAGAATGAATTCCTTACTGAGCTGTCTGGGTTGCTGGCGTTGGTTCCCACGTCTGTGAATGACCGTCACTTATGGCGAGAGTGCAGGTGCCCAGCCGCGCTCTCTTCTGAGAAGCCTTATTTCAGTAATAATGAGCTGGGGAAGGAAGGAGTTTGGTTAACACACTGCCACTCAACCCTTTTTCTGAGGTCTGTGACCCCACACACAGGGATCTAACACTGAAATGGCTTTAATCATCTGTCACTTGACAACTTACTTGGTTTGCAGTTTTGTGGCTAGGAAAGAATTGGAGTCCATCTGCCTGCAGGGGGATCATTCATTCATTCAAGCTTTGGGGACTTTGATTTTCTCAACCCCAGCTCCAGAGTTTTGAATGGAGCTTTTGTTTGGGGGCCTGAAGTTTTCAGTCCCCAGGGGCAGTATGCCTTAGTAGGCCTGTGGCCTTTCCTCTGTGAAGTGGAAGAGGGTCCTTTTGTGAAGGGGCTGGAACTGCACCTCCCTTCTCTGGCAGAGCCATTTTAGCAAGAACTGGATGGAGGTGGAGGGTTTGACCCTTTCTGTCAACAGCTTAAAGACAGTGAGGGCAGAGCCGGGTGTGGTGGTGCAAGCCAGTAATCCCTGTACAGGAGGCCTGGACAGAAGGATCACAGGTTCCAGGCCAGTCTCAGCAATATAGTGAGATTCTCAGCAACCTAGTTGGATCATATTTCAAAATAAATTAAGTCCAGCTGGATGTGATGGCACATACTTGTAATCCCATTCCTTGTGAGGTTGAGACAGGAGGATCACAGGTTTGGGATGACCTCAGCAACTTAGTAAGGCCCTCCTCAATTTAGTGAGGCCCTGTTTCAAAAGAAAAAAATAAAATAGGGCTGGAGATGTAGCTCAGAGGTATAATACCCTTGGGTTCAATCCCCAGTACCACTAAATAAATAAATAAAGGAAGGAAGGAAGGAAGGAAGGAAGGAAGGAAGAAAGCAGCCAGGCATGGTGGTACATGCTTGTAATCCCAGTACATGGGAGGTTGAGACAGGAGGATTTGTGCTTCTCAGCCAGCTTCAGCTGCTTAGTGAGGCCCTCCACAGCTTAGTGCGACCCTATTTCAAAATAAAGAATAAAAATGTAAAGTCTGAATGCAGGTGTGCAGTGTAAAACACGAGAGAAGTCCAGTATGCGTGATATCAGCTTTAATGGTATGGTTCTCCCAGGGATGGGGATGGGCAGCCCTGGGGACCTGCAGGCCCACCCAAGGCTAGAAGGGCAGGGCCCTTCTTTTAAGGTATGCATCTCGGGGGTGGGGTTTACTCGTGGGAACACGCGATTCTCGTGAGATACTTCTTGGGAGACAGACTCTGCCTCTGGGGTTCTGCCCCCCACAACCCGCGCAGAGGTCACGTGGGTGAAGAGGTCATGTGAGTGAGGGGCCCCGACTTATCAAAAAAATAGGTCCAGAGGTATTGCTCAGAGTGCCCCTGGGTTCAATTCCCAGTAACACACACACACACACACACACACACACACACACACACACACAAATAAATAAAGGAAGGAAGTTAGCCAATAAGTCTGGGGGTATAGCTCGGAGGGAGAGTGCTTCCTGGGTTCAATCTCCAGTTTTTGAAGGTAGAACTGGAAGTGGTGGTAAAAGCCTGTAATCCCTAAACTGGGGAGACTGAGACGGGTTTATTGTAGGTTTGAAACTAGTCTCAGCAACTTAGGGAGACCCTGTTTCAAAATGAAAAATTAAAAAGACAGAGCTGTGCATATAGTTAAGAGGTCCACTGCCCTGGGTTCCATCCCCAGTACCAAAACCAAAATAACTTAAGAAAATTCTGTTTGGAATCAGGTTATCTTTTCCCAGGTTAGATTCAGAAGCTCTTCCTGCCACTGCCTGCCCTGCCTTGTTGAGGGCCTGCTCTGCCTCTCCTTCCCTGTTTCTTCCTCTAAAAGTTGCTCCATATCTTCCTTGCTGGAATAATTTCAATTTAACATTTTATTATTATTTCCTTCAGATTATTTAAAATTGAGTATGATACAACTCATCTTTCTTCTTTCTGCTTTATGAGAGGTTGACCTCTGCTTTAAACCTTTTTTGTTTTTGACAGTGTGCAACTTTTTTCTCCCATGTAGAAATAGTGTCTACCTTTTTTGGGGGGTGGTACTATAGATTGAATCCAGGAGCATTCTGTCTTTAAGCTACACCGCATCCCTATTTTACTGTTTATTTTTTTGAAACAGGGTCTCACTAGATTGCTGAGAGTCTTGCTAAATTGCTGAGGCTGGTCTTGAATCTGCAATCTTAAACCTGTCTCAGCCTCCCAAGTGCTGAGAAGTGTCTGCCTTTTGAATCTGCCAGTCCTTGGAAACAAGATTCATGAGTGTTCTGAGAAAACAACTCTTCTTTTCAATGCTCCATCATTTTCAGATCAGTCTCCTGGCACGACAGCCAGCCTTTCCCTGGTGAATGAGGCACAGTATTTGCTGATAAACACATCGAGTGTTCTGGAACTTCAGCAGCAACTAAGCACAAGGTAAGACCCCTTCCTTGGGACTGGCAGATGAGTAAAACTGTGCTCACAGTGGCAAGAGGCTAGGCTTTATTGCTTGCTCCTGGCTCCACAAAATCACAGAAGTCAATGTGGTGAGGAAAATAAGGTTTATTCAAAACTGACTTTCAGAAAGATAGAAGAGCTGGGCATGGTGGCACACACTTATAATCCTAGTACTCAGGAGGCTGAGACAGGAGGATTGCAGGTTCAAGGCCAGCCTCAGCAAGTAGTAAGACTCTCATCAGCCTAGTGAGACCCTGTTTCAAAATAAAAATTGCAAAACAGGGCTGGGGGTATAGCTTAGCTTGGAGGTAGAAGGCCCTGGCGCTCAATCCTCAGTACCCCGCCCACATACCAAAAAAAAAAAAAAAAAAAAAAAAGGGACAGAAGAGACTTTCTGTCTCAAATCTCCCATCTTTAGTTAGACATGGTGGCACATGCCTATAATCCCAGTATTTGGGAAGCTGAGACAGGTTTGAGATTGCAGATTCAAGACCAGCCTCAGTAACTTAGTGAGATTCTCTGTAACCTAGTGAAACCCTGTTTTAAAACAAAACAAAAGCCTGGGGGTATTTCTCAGAGGTAGAATGCCTCTGGGTTCAATCCCTACTACCACAAAACAAAACAAAAATCTCCATCTTTGGGGAGCTCAGGAACATGGAAAACTTTTATAACACAAGGGGAGGAGATTGGGACAAAAGGCAGGACATTTACATATGCAGGTGTAGTTATTTTTTAAATTTTTTTTATTGGTGCACTGTATTCATACATTGTGATGGGATAAAAACTTGTGTAGACATACATGCAAACATCGCCCAGTTAGCCCCTACCCAATCCCTACCCCATTCCCTCCCCAGCCCTCCTTCCCATGCCTGGCTTAGTGGTTGGCATCTAAGATAGCAATTTATCCAAAATTAACAATGATAATCTCACATAACAGATTCATTTGTCTGATATCAAACTTTTGATCACTTAGAGATAACATTTCAGTATTTCTTTTTGCTTTCTTTCTTAACAGAGGATTTTTTTCTTTTTTTTTTTAAGGTAAAACTATCGTACATTTATTTTTTTTCAGAAAAAAATCTATCCTAACATGAAATATGAACTCTAAATACCCAAAACAATCTTGAAAAAGAACAAAGCTAGAAGATGTACACTTTCTGATTTCAAACCTTATAGAGCTACAATGATTGAAACAGTGTAGTACTGCTGTAAAGGCAGATATATAAACCAGTGGCATAAAATAAAAAGCCTAGAAATTAATTCTTCTATATATGGTCAAGTTAATTTTGACAAAGTTTCCAGGAACATTTGGTGAAGGAAATAATAATCTTTTCACTAAATATTGTTGAAAAATAATAATTACATGAAAAAGAAAAAATTGGACCCTTACCTAACACCATATACAAATATTAACTCAAAATAGATAAGAGACCTAGACGTAAATCTTAAGACTATAAACTTTTAGAAGAAAACCTGGGTCAGGTGTAGTTATGTTGAGGTCAGTGTCTGCTTCCTTGGTGTCTGCCTGCAATATGAGGAAGTTCTTATTCTCAGTATGAGGAAGCTCAGAAGTTTAAACAAGTAAGAACTTTTAATGTGAAAGACCAGTTTCATTACCACTTGTTCTTGGGAGTGAGGCCCAGAATCTACCTGGGAGGAAGGATCTGAGAGTTAGCAAGTCCAAACTGTTCATTTACAAATAGAAAATGAGGCTCAGAGAAGTCCACAAGTCCCTCTGGCCAGTTCCCATTGATATTTCTGAGGGTTCTTTTTTTTTTTTTTAACATTTTGTGTTAGTCAGCTTACTGTATT
The DNA here is from genome assembly GCF_963383645.1 of Muscardinus avellanarius. NCBI lineage: Eukaryota > Metazoa > Chordata > Mammalia > Rodentia > Gliridae > Muscardinus > Muscardinus avellanarius. The sequence goes on along the minus strand of NC_137803.1, from coordinate 39,540,743 downwards.
GTAACAAATGCCTGAGATAATCAACTTAAAAAGAGAAAAGGTTTATCTTGGTTTTAGTCTGTGTTTGGCCCTGTTGTTTTGGCTTGTGAGGTCATGTCATGGCAGAAGCACATGATGTGGAGCAAAATCCTGTGCCTTGTGGTGAGGAAATGAGAAAATGAGAAAGAGCAGGGTCCCACCCACTTCTAGGGTATGTGCTCCAGTAACCCAAAGGACTCTTGCTAGACATTATTATTATTATTATTATTATTATTATTATTATTTCTGGGGGTTGAACCCAGGGGCATCCTACCTCCAGGCTATACTCCCAACCCTATTTTATTTTTTATTTTGAGGTAGGGTCTCACTAAGTTGCAGAGGGCCCTTCTAAATTGCTGAGGCCAACCTCAAACCTACGATCCTCCTGTTTCAGCGTCCCAAGTACTAGGATTACAAGCCTGTGCCACTGCTTCTGGCCTGACATTATCTCTTAAAGTTACCTCCCACTAGTGCCACACTGGGGATCAAGCTACATGGACCTTTTGGGGCAACTTAAGATCTCAACTATGGCATCTTCTAATGCTGCTTTTTGATACTCTTGAGATTCTTAGTGAAGAATCCCTAGCTCTCATTTCTTAATCATTCCATTTCTTAACATTTGTTTTAATTGAATTGCTGCCAACTTGACCTAATTTCATTGTCTGGTCTCCCTTTGTCCTCTGTCAACTAGGGGCCCTGCCCTACTTCACACAGTCATTTTGAAGGCTGAAAATAGAGTGGTTCTGAAAGCTTCTTAAGCTGTAATTGTAGGTCTTCATTTTAAGATGCACTGTCAGAGCTCATACCCCTGCCTGCTCATCCCCACCTAAGGCTGTCCTGAGACCCAGACAGTGTTAGGAGGCCACCTCAGCTCTAGAAAGGGTTTTTGCTGGACCACCTCCACACCCCATTGTCTGTTAGAGGAAACTGTAGTCCCAAAGTAGCCAGGCAGTTAGAGAAAATCCCCAGATGTTTCACCAGAGCAGTGACAGGCACAGGCTCTTCATTCCTACTCTACAGGTCCGGCAGTAGTGCACAACTCTGGGAGGACTGGCTGTGGGCATCCTGTGACTTTCATGTCACACATGGGCACACTCAAACACATGTACAAATACAGCTTAATAAAATGGGCCAGTGACCCATCCTGGGTGTCTACTGAGCTGAGTTGTTTGTAAGATGTGGCGATGTTTTCTTGCTTAGACCAGCTACCCTTCTTGAGAGCAGAATTGTGAGATGGCTGCAGGTTCTTTGGTGTTCACTGAGTTTTCCTGGCACTGAGGTATACCCCTTTTCAGGCCCCCGGACCAGGAGTGGTCTGAGTTCTATGCTGTTCTTGGTGTGGGAAAGATAGGCACTGGACAGGTTTGCTGCAACCTGGTTCCTACCAAGAGAGGGTGACATTTCCCACCAGCTGAAAAGCGTAAGGCTGCCGTTCAGGCAGGAGGGTAAAGTGAGATACAGAGCCATCACTAGCACATGGGGATGGAACCTGGGGCAACTGTTTGGTATTTCTCTGTGCTCTGTTTGCAAATTTGACAGACTCTTTCATGCACATACTGACCACAGTGACTTTCAGACAAAACCCTCACCTTTAAAAAACACAACGGAATAAATACACCTCAGAGAGTAAAGCTAGAATCAAAGGATTTAAAGTCTATAAAGTGCTAACCTTCTCATTCAGTGGGGAAACTGCCATTCTCCTATGTTGTAGGAACTATACTTAGCTTGTGGTGAAGCTAGACTTGACTATTCTGGTTCCTGGCTTTTCACACGCCCTTTGCCGTTTGAAAAGAATCTAGATGTAGCCTTGATGGATGTTCTCCCCCAGCCCTGTGGCCTTTCAGCTCTGTCTCCAGAATCAGTTACAAATACCAGTGCTCAAGAACCTTACCCACAACTTAAAAATGAAATTGAAGTACATGGCCTTCAAAAATGATAAGTACACAGCTCAATACATTTTTTACAGAATGTATGTAGTTTTACCTGTTCTTGGGCTTAATACAGTGGGGTCATGCAGAGTGTGTTCTTTTGCTGGAGAAGTTTTCAGACCTGTTTTCAGTGCATTCCTCTGCATGGAGGTTTGAGGGTATGGAAGTGCAGAGGGCCTTTTGTGAAACCTGTGGCAATGCATAAAAATTTAAAACAAGAATGTAAACATGGCAAATGCTGGTTAAAATTGCAAACAGGATGAAAGCTAGGAATATTATTCTCTATATTCCTCTATGATTTTTTTTTATGGTCTTGGTGTTTTTAGGTCCTTGGTAATTGTGCCTTTTGACAGCTCTTTAAATGCTGTTTTCTGTCCCACTTCGTAGAACTGGTATTTTCTTACAAGTTTATTAAGTTGATCCTCATTCATCTCATTCCCAAGACCCTTCATCTGTTCAGCCAGGATTTCCCACCCTTTGCTTGCCTCTGTGGGCTTCTCCCTGGACCTATCCCAGGGGAGGCTGCTGCTGTGCCTTGAACAGATGGGTGCCCCGCAGCCCGATGCTCATGGTGTAAGTTAGTTCTGACCCTCCAGGCTGCAGGCCAGAGTAGAGCTGAAGAAGTCAGGTATGTGAATTAGTATAGTGTGACTCTCTGCCACACGTCTTTCACTTACTGTGTTTCTAACACAGTGGTGAAAATGAAAAGGAGAAATTATTCCCAATGAAAGATCTCATCTTGCGTTTCCGTGCCAATATCATTACTAATGGAACAAGGCCTTTCGAAGAAGAGAAATGGGAAGGGATTTCAATTGGTTCCTTGAATTTCCAGGTAAGTCCACAGAAGTCCTGTATCCTTCCTTGAGGGCTGCTGTTACCAATTGACCCCAACCCCACACTTGGGTGCTGGCAGGTGGGAATCCCTCTCCTTCTTGTTTCTTACTCACAAAATCTCAGCAGGTGGGCACACAGCTCAGCGTTCTGGGATGCCTCTTCGAGGGAATCTACCTGTCCTCTCCATGGAGGCTCTAGGGGCCAGTTTCACATAAGGAGCAGACACGTGTGCCCCGTAGAGACCATGAGGGGGCTCGGGGACACCTTGGCGCTGTCATCATGTCTAGGCTGAAGCTCTGTTTTCCCAGAATGCTCGTATCTAAAACTCACCTCCTGGAATGTGGGCTGTCTGGGTGTCCAGAGCTCATGGAGGTAGACCTAGAAGCCAGGCGCTCCCACCTCTACCTGCACCTGGTTCAGGGCACCTCCTCCACTGTTTAGACTCCCCCTCACTCAGCTCACTAGCTGCCTGGGGGAGATTGCAGTCAGAGGGAAGCCACTCTCTAGACATGCCACCACGCCCGCTTTCTCTTTTAATCCTTCAAGCTTCTCTCTTCTTGGACTTATTTTTCAATGAGTATATATGCTAATAAATGAGTTTTAAAAATATCAGTTAAGCCGGGTGTGGTAGCACACACTTGTAATCCTGGTACTTGGGAGGCTGAGACAGAAGATTAATTAAGAGTGCCAGAAAAAAGCTTAACCACGGCAATGTTTTAAGAAAAGTAGGGTTTTTTTTTTTTTTGTGGTATTGGGAACTGAATCCAGGGGCATTCTACCTCTAAGCTATACTGCCAGTCCTATTTTATTCTTTATTTGGAAATAGGTCTCACTAAGTTGCTGAGAGTCTCACTACTTGCTGAGGCTGGCCTTGAACCTGAGATCTTCCTGTCTCAGCCTCCCAAATACTGGATTACAAGTATGCATCACCACACCTAGCTGAAAAGACTTTTCTTTATATTAGTATTTGAAAAAGGATTGGAAATGCCTTTCCTGCCAGTTTGAGAAACTGCTTTAAGAAGATTTTTTTTAAACAAAGTACAGGCTTTTTACCTACAGAACTGCCTTTTGGGTGGCAGCTGGAGCCCAGGGCTGCTGGGTGCTGCTGGGCCCTGTGTCCCTTCCACAGGAGCCAGGCCCAGGGAGTCCACCGTCGTCCAGGCAGAGAAGGTGGGAGAGTTCTGAACACTGAGGGCCACACTGGCCCCTGTTCCATCTCAGGGATCCTCACACATAGCTGTGATGGTTTCCACTTTTGAGCTCGACTGAGTGCTGGGCCTGGGTTTGGCATCCAAGAAGTAGTGTCTGGAATCCTTGTCAAATCCAGCTAAGCTGCCGGATGAGGAAATGAAGCTTGGAGAGGTCAGGGGTGTACTGAGCGCCGCGGGCGAGCACCAGGCAGAATCCCCTCACAGCACGCTCTGCCGCTCCTGTGGCTGGGATCCTCAGCTTTCATACTGCAGGGAGATCGTATTTCTACTAGTTTAATATGATTGATAGCAACAGGCCAAGACACACCCAGATTAGGTGAATATTTCTAGTTTCAGTGCAAAGTTTATATTTTCTCATAAATAAGCAGAGGAGAAAATAGTTATAAGAAAATCAATCAAGTGATGTGTGCATGTATGTTTCTATCACTTTGATATATAACTACATTGCATCAATAATATTACAAGAAGGAGG